>NW_017670997.1:99618-192253 GCF_001879085.1 Nicotiana attenuata
AAGGATGCCGCCACCGAATGGACTGATGACTGCCAGAAAGCTTTCAATAGAATCACGGAATACTTGTCAACACCACCCGTCTTGGTCCCGCCTTTGCCAGTTAGACCTCTGCTTCTTTACATCGCAGTGTTAGATGGTGCCTTCGGTTACGTCCTGGNTGGGAATATGAGCCTTGATTTTATCTAGATTGGATGAGGAAGAAGAGGAAGAGAAAATAGGAAGATTAGATTTTAAGATATTATTTTGTATGTAATTGATAAATTATATATCAACTTATAATTAAGTGAAAACTTATATATTAAAGATAAATAAACTTCAAAAATAGAATATGCAAAAATCTCTCCATTATTGGTAAAAATTGCACGAGGCGCCCTATTTGGTCGCCCCCATTTAACCTATACCCATATTTTTAAAATTATTTAACCTATACCCTAATTTTTACAACTTCAGGCTCCTCCTTTTTCCTGCTACTTGTGCGCTCCTTTCTTCCTCCTTTCTTTGTTAGTCCCTTAGAACAACTTGTTTTTAATAATGTGATACTTCACTTCATGATTTGTATTTGTGGAGATGCTTACATCACAATGCTTGGGGTGAACTGCTTTTCTCCGTGCTTTTCACGTTTATTGTTTCCAAAATTTATAATTCAGTTACTGTTAGCAATCAGATTATTTTATAGTAGTAATGCACAATGAAAGAATAAGGTGATTATTTATCTAGTATGTTAGAAAGCTTTTTCAAAAACATCAGCTTATATAGTGCTGAAGTTTTTACAAATGAACTAAATACCTTCAGCATCTTCTACTGAAGTTTTTGAAAAAGCTTTTATGACGAAACTAATGAATCTAGGACAAACTCTTCAACTTATTTAGTGATGAAGTTTTTACAAATGAACTAAATAACTTCAGCATTGTGAGCATGTGATTTTTGGCCTATACGAAATACTCCTATAAAATCAAAGAAAATAGATTTTTTCTAATTATTTGCCATTTTATAAGATTTTTGTAGGATTTTATTAATTGTTTGCATTTTTGTGCATGTTTAATTTTTGTTAAAAATAATAAAAAATGTCAAAAAATACCATGCATTGCATTTAGATTTTGTTTTTATATTTTTAAGATTAATTAGTTAATTATTTATTTAATTGAAAATGAAAATCACAAAAAATGTCTCATTTTTACATATTTGTTTTTAATTCTTGGATTAGTGATTTTTCTCTTTTAGTTTAGGACCAAGTAATTGTTAAAATTTATAATTAGACAATTTTTTTAATTTTACAATTTAGATTAATTTAGAATTTTTAATTAAATAAAAAAGAAAACAAAACAAAAGAAAAAAGGAATTAAAGGTTAATTGAAAAAAAAGGGATTTGTTTTGAATTTGGGCCATTTTAATGCCAAGATCCGTTCCCAAACCTTACCCAGGTCCAAGCCCAAAACTTACCTTACCCGGTCCACCCATTTAAAACCAAAACGACCCCGTTGTGTTTTCCCTCAATCACAACCGTTGGATCATTGTGATCCAACGGCTCCGAACTGGTTAACCCTTTATCATATAACTGTCCGAACAAGTCCACCCCCTCCCCCATTTCCCCTCACATTTCAGTCTTTCATCTAAACTAAGAGCAAACCCTAGCCGCCTAAAAAAAAACCTCACCGGCTCCGCCCTTTCCGCCGCCCGAAATCGTCCCACGGCGGCGACACCACTCCAAATCACCTCAAAACTTCACCCCGTGATGTTCATATCCCCCTCATCTCATATCCCTTTGCGGATTCCTTCAAAACTCCTCAAACCTCTCCAAATTTTGGATCTGAGAAGTTAACTTACCCAACCCCCAAATTTGTCTGACCAGACCACTCCCAAACCCAACCAAATCACTACCCCATACTCCTCACCTCACCCTCTTCATCATTCCACCATCAATTTGACTCAAAATCCCACCAAATTCCCCCAAATCTCGATCTAGAACGACAAACAGAAAACCCTAGTTTGTCCTTTTCTTGATTTTTTCCGAGCTTTCAAGACTCGATTTGATCGAAACCTACGCTAATTGATTGTTCTCAGCAAGAAAGATTGATTAGAGTTATTTTTGGTCTATTTCGAAGATTTTTCGGGTTCCCCGGAGTCCTTTCAAGCCAGTCGTCCCTGTTGTCTGTGTTAGGTATACCTGTTATCCTTCCTTCCCTCTTTTTCTTTCTTTTGTGCTTTCTTTCTTCCTCTTTCTGACTAGAATGTGCTCGGCCATTGTGTTTAATTGAGGTAATTTGATTAATTAGTGCTTAGTTAGAGTCCAATGACTAGGTTTAGCCTTAAACACCTTTCAAGACTATTTGTTTGAAGTAATAACCTAATTAGTTTAATTACTTGTTAATTAGTTTAATTGAATGAGTTGTTAATTTAATCAAATTTAGGTTAATTAAGTTAGCTATTGTCACGCCCCGAACCTGGTCCTGGACGTAACACGGCACTCGGTGCCTGACTACATGTGATCGAGCGAACCAACTGGCTAGCTGAATCAACCTGTGATATAATAACATACTGAATGCGGAAGATAAACTAACACATGCTGATATACTGAAAGTCTGAATGAGATAAATCAAAGTGCGGAAATACTAATACAATTCTGAAATATATTTGTAGCCAACATAGCTTAACATGAAAAGCCTGAGACTTTGTCTAACTGTTACTCTAGTCTATAAATCCTCTATTGAAGTACTGAAAGTACTACCTATCTGTAAATACTGAAAGGCTGTAAAGTAATGATAATGCCCCGAAAGAACTGGGGATCACCAAATAGCTGGTACGAGAATCCTGGCGCTCTGCATCGTCGACCAGTAAATCATTACCTACATTGTAAGATGCAGGCCCCGGGCAAAAGGGGCGTCAGTACATTTGAATTGTACTGGTATGTAAAGCAACTGAAAGAAAGAATTATAAATGCTGAAACTGAAACTAAGCTGATAACTGAGAATTTATAATTGATAACTGAAATAATAACTATTGAAACTGAAAATGAAATGATAACTGATAACTGATAACTGGTAACTGAACTGATAACTGATAACTGAACTGATAACTGGTAACTGATAAATGAACTGATAACTGAAAAGATAACTGATAACTAATAACTGAACTAAATAAAGGAAGTAAGGATATGAATACTCCCTCTTCTGTTTATCTGAATAATAAACTGCGGCCTCAGGCCCAATATATATATATATATATATATATATATATATATATATATATATATATATATATATCTGTGTGTGTGTGTGTGTATGTGTGTGTGTGTATGTGCATAAACTGCGGCCTCAGGCCCAAGTATACATAAAGCATAAACTACGGCCTAAGGCCCAAAGATACATAAAGCATAAATTGCGGCCTCAGGCCCAAAGATGCATAAAGCAAAAACTACAGCCTCAGGCCCAAAGATCCATAAAGCATAAACTGCGGCCTCAGGCCAAAAGATGCATAAAGCATAAACTGCGGCCCCAGGCCCAAATACAGGTGTTCAACATTCAAGAACTGAGAATCATACTGCAATAGATGATAGTGAAATATTGAATTACACCGAGTTACATGATATTGGAATACTGGATCACACTGAGTTACATAATACAGGAATACTGAATAGGACTAGACCGAGACATGTATTCTTGAACTAATTATGAACACTGAAACTTCAACTGTTTATGACATGCTAAGTAAGCTATTCTGAGACTCTAGGAAATCAAACCCAAGTCTATATTGAATACGAACTGAGCTCACAACGTTCGGAATGAAAGTCATGAACGAGTTATGAAGCTAGAGAATAGAAGTTCTACAACTATTCAAGGAACTAGGCTTAATATATTTCTGAGGTGATTGATGACGTGGTAAAAGAAACGTAATGTAGGGAGAATCATTAACATTCCCAAACATAGAGAGTTAGTGTCACATACCTTAAATTCCTGCTCTTGAGCGTAATACAATATTCGCCAACCCTTTCAACTTTAATCTATATCAATACAAGTCAAAGGGATTCCATATTAGCAATAATTCTCATGTTTTAGTCGCTTAAGCATTTTCTCAAACACTTGGTGACATAAAGTTTCATAGTCCTTATTAATGGTGTCTGTACACCCAATAACTCATTCTCTTGTTCGTAGATAAATTCTAATGTCTCAAATGGTTATAATCAACATTATTCTTTATCACCCATAAAGTAAACAACACTCTTAACCAATAATCAACAATCAACACCCCAAACCTATAATCGTTCATGCTTTTATATCAAACCCATAAACTCAAATCTCATGAACTAGGGTTTAAAATCATTAAACCAATGATAGAATCAATTAGAGGGTGAAGACATTACCTTTTTGACGTTCAATCTTCTTGAATTCGAGTTCTAGGGTTCATTCTCTCAACAATGATGCCCCAATTATCTAATGATTTGGAGGATTTACCCATGTTAATAAGATGTTAGGAAATTGAAATCAACTTAGAATCACCATTAAAACTTACCTTGGGTGGTGGAAGGACCCTTAAGGAGTTAGGTTTTTGAGAGCTTCCCTATCTTGAGCCAGTTTTTATGTTTTGGGGCTGTGGGGGACGAAATATGGCTTTATAACGACCCCCCATGAGCGCGCCCGCGCTCCTGGAGACCTGACCGCGCTACTGACCGCACAAAACAGTAGTAACACTGCCTCAAAGTTGGCGCGGTCGCGCTATGGGCGAGCTACCGGGCGCGCATATCGCATACTGTTCTGTAAAACACGCGTAACTTTTTGCATGGAGATCCGTTCGGGCTCCATAATATATTTTGGAAAGCTATATCAAAGGCCTACAACTTTCATGATTTGAGTTTTACCAAATTCCTTACACACTTTCACTAAACCTTGTTGGAAGACAGACCTTCTACAAGATTTTGACAAATCTTATGCACCTTACTTTCCATCTTGATTTTGAAACAACTATTTTCACCCATAATCATCCCCATGGGACTTCACATGTTCAAAATATAACCTTACTAATCCTTTACCTCATTCATACCTAAGACGAATTTTCGGGGTGTTACAGCTATTAAGTTTTGTTGCATCACTGCTTCTGTTTTTTTAATTGTTGTTTTTCTTTTATTTTTTGTTGTTTTGCAATTCATGTTTGTTTGTTTTTATAGAGTCAATTAGCTAAGTGCCCAGATTCAGTCATTGGCTTAGGTTTTAATTAGGATATTCATATTAGCTAGGCTGCCTTGATTTAGTTTTAGTAACCTGATTTTTAAGCTTTGAATGATTTAAGATTTGAAAAGGTAATAACAAAGGTTTAAGGGGGTTAATTGAAAACTAAATCAGGGGTGGGGGGTCCAAGTCTAGAATTGCCTAGAAGGTTCTATAAAGGGCTAATGAGTAAATCAAACAATCTGAATTTAGGTTTGAATTGGTTGAAACTGAAATGTTTAGTAAATGTAAGGGTAAAACTGGTTTTACATAAGGTAAAAAATCAGAAGGTTCTAGTATTTTGGACAGCTGCCCCATTCTTGGCAAAAAATGCTGAAATTGGGTTGGGAAAAGGACATACAACTGTCAAGGATGCTGTACTACTCTGAAATTTCAGAATTTAGGTTAGAATATTCCCTTTTGATGCCATTTTTGTACACTCTATAAAAGAAAAGGCATTCACTCATTCACGGACACACAATCATCAGCATTTTTCTGCACAAAAAGGGTTTTCGAAAATAAAGAGAAAAATTTCCTTAAAAAATTCTCTGAAAACTTCAGTTTTTCCGGGTTAGATGTCTAGGCTGGTATTTAATTTTGGGAGATATTTTTAGTGTTGATTCTGGGTTTTCTCTAGTTTGATTTTACTGTTATTGCTTGGTTTTGTTGGGTGCTCCTTCTTCAAAGTTCAGAATAGTATTCCATCCCTGTTTACTGCTTGTTTTTTGCTGCTACAAGGTGTTAATCCCAACTCCTCTCATGTACTATTTTTTTTGAGGTTATATAGCATCAGTAAGTTTGCAACAAATATGTATAATGAATGAGCTTTCCATGTGATACTTGGCTGTTTTGGTATGAATGTAGTAGATTTGACTGTTTGAACATGGATATTCAATTGCTGAAATGGTCTCCTTTCTCTCTTTCTGATTGTTTATCATTTAAGTCAAAGATACACTAGTTAATGGATCCCAATAAATGCTGAAACCTGCACTTTATCTTTGCTTTTTTGTAAGTGAGTGGCAATAAGGCCAAGCAATCTCAAGGCTGGAATTTGAAATGCTGACTTGTGAGAAACAACTCTATAGCTAATTTCTTGCAAGATTGAAGTTTGGTTTGAAGGATTTGGTGGCAGTGGAAAAGCTTTGAAGTTAGGAAGAAATTTTGCTTTTGTTTTTACTTTAAAAAATTTTCTTTTCTTCTCTTCTTTAGATGTTAGTTATACTTAGGAGTATATTGTAAATTTATGGACCTTTTGTAAAAATGAATTGTCAGAATGATTTCAAATTTATTTATGTTTAAATATTAGTATAGGTTCATTGCAGTAGAACCTCTTTGTAATAAGCATTATTACTGCATAATGGTTTGAATATGGCACGAATTGGGCCAGACTTGCAACAAGGCCCAATATAGGACTCACTTGAGCAAGTTTGGGCCTAGGCGAATGGGCCTGGGCATTAAACCCAGTAGCATGATCCTTAATTGTGAAGTTTCTTTGAGAATCATAGTACAAACACATGCTATTATGTCTAGCGAATTCTGCGAATAATTTTTAAACTAGCATGCTTGCTTGATCTTTGAATGCTGATTTTTACTTAACAGCAATTGAAATATAACTATTGTGAATATGCGAATTTGGTTAATTCGGACGTAGCAGTGGATAGGCCCAGCTAGAAAACATGTAGCAACTGGGCCCGCCTAAATATAAATCCAATATGGGCTGTTTGAATCAGACTCAACAAGAGTCTGAGCCTCTTCACTCCTGGGCCAAGCTCTAGCCCAATACAGCTCCGAAGTGGCTGATTGTCCTTAAATAAATTAGTAATGGGCCATTGATGGCCCAAACCCCTTCTCAGCAATAATTAAAGGCCTATCTCTTTCACCTTAAGCATGTCCATGAATGAGAGCTTCTTAGTGAATTTCAAATTAGCTTTAAATATGGGTATCCTTAGTTTCGCTTAGTGCAATACAACCTTTTATAATAATAAATTGAGGTGTGCCATACACAAATAAAATCCATAACCTATGGCCCTCACATTAATATTGACTTAGTGTAAAAAACATTTTTAAAACATTCGTAGTTTGCTTTAGGCGCGTTTTATAATAAATCATCGTGGCTAAGGGTACGGTTCCCGTGGCATAGTCATGATACCTAATTCCCAAAATCGGGGGTGCATTTCATGTAGTCCGATCATAATAACTTCGAATATTAATAAAATAAACATGTCGTGAATCGCGGGTGCATTTCATGTAGCATGATTCGCGGTGTGTTCCAAAACAAACAAGTGTACGACAATCGTAACTTGTTCAAGAAATAATTCCGTAAATCCTAAAAGTGGTTAAAATAATTAAAAGCGCTTTAAAAGTTCAAAAATGCACAATAGGTTTAAAACATGTAATAAATCAGATAATTAAGCCAATTTCAATAGTTTAAGCGACCGTGCTCGAACCACGGAACCCGGGAATGCCTAACACCTTCTCATGTGTTAACAAAATTCCTTACTTAGAATTTTTGGTTTCGCAGACTTTAAAATAAAGTCCAATTTCTCCTCGATCTGGGATTTAAAATAAACCGGTGACTTGGGACACCATAATAAATATCCCAAGTGGCGACTCTAAATAAATAAAAATAATCCCATTTCGATTTATGTCACTTTAATTAGAAAAAATCCCTTATATTGCCCTTTCGGGTGGTATAAAGGAGGTGTGACAGCTCTGGCGACTCCGCTGGGGAAAAGAATCCATAATTTCTGGTTTTAGGGTTCAAGAATTCGATCTTAGAATAACTGTTATAATTGGCTTTTGTCTATTATCTGATTTTTACATGTTTGAGCCCAATGTGCTAAATGCCACCTTTTTAACGCTTTGATATTATTTGGACTGTATATAAATTGTTAAGAAACCCTCTTCTCTCTGAGTCTTCTAAATCATCTGGGAAGTGTGAAATTCGTGTAACTTCTTTTCTGTTAGAGTCATATCCCAATTTTAGAACGAGGTTCGGCCAAGTTGCAATGCCGGTGAAGCTTCTGTATTCCCGGTACGCTGCCCCCCCTCGGCTCGAGCTGTCCGCTCGGGTAAGCCAGGTCTAGAACAATACACCAAGGTTTTTAAACCTAGTATAACATAGCCTCATGCCGGATCCCTAGTAGGAACGCTTGTTTGCATCACGTGCATTTGACTTTGGGGACTCAACACAGGGGTTGGGTCCGTCTAGGACAGGTGTACCCGGAATCAAAAGACCATCCAGATGCATTTTACTTGCTACTTGTACATTTATTTTCTTCGGATTTCATGTTGACCGGCTTCTAGAATAAGGGAGAAAAGTTGGAAAAATCAAATTGAGGTATGAGAGAGATAATTACCCGTCTTTGGAAAATCTGGTGTCCAAAATATACCGAAACTCTGCCGAAATTTTGAAAAAAAAGGAAATAATAGAAAAAGAGAAAAAGGAAAATTGTTTCAAAATATTTGGTATTGTTTTCTGTTGCGCCAAAACTGCCCGAACTACGCAAGTTTGATTCCCACCGGATGTGGGATACGTAGGCAACGCCCACCGGGTCCAACCCCATTTTTGCAAAAATAACCCAAAAATTTGAAATGTTGTCGTTTTTGTCACAAATAAGGTTAGGTGATGCCGTTTTTGTCTAAATAGCCGAAATGTCCCCAAAAGGGCGCCGGAAGGCTGTTTTTGCAAAAATAGCCACCTATGGTCTTTTTCAAATTTTGGCCAATTAGCAAACACAGTCCTAAAATCTTCCTTCCTGAGGTGTTGAAGGGCCGTATTTGCAAAGGTGTTTTGTTTCGAGTTGCATTTCTTTTAGAATTGATAATCTTCTTTTGAGTCAAAATAAATCATGAGTTTTTAATCAATCACTTTAAATAAATGTGCAGGATGAGAACTATTGAAAATTAACCTTTCAAAGTCGTAGAGGAAATCCCGCTAGAACTCCATATGTGGTGGAATGATCTTGGGGAAGTCAGCAGAGGTGCTGCGGTAAAGGCTTTAGGTGGGCTCATTGGTTTGTTAAAGAATAAACCGAGGTTGGACATAATTGAAGCTTTAATATCTTTTTGGGACCCGGCACATAATGTGTTCCATTTCTCTGATTTTGAGCTAACCACTACACTTGAGGAAATAGCGGGCTATGCTGGCCTTAGTGGGAATCTCAGGAACCGGTACCTAGTGGCACCGAGAGCGGTGACTCCTCACAAATTTCTAGACCTTCTGAGTATCAGTCGGGAAGCCAAAGATGGAAATTTGGCTGAGGGATTTTGCACATTCTACTTCCTATACCGTCGTTATGGGGAGCCCCACGGCTTTGAGGCTCCAGATGCTGGTCTAACTCATTCAGGGAACAAAGGCAAATGGGAAACATGTCGGGGACTAGCCTTTATAGTGGAATTCTTAGGCACCTTAATCTTCCTGAGGAAGGATGGACATATTGAGTTAGGGCTCACAGGAATGGCCGACTTCATGATTAAAAAGGCTAACAACACTATTGTACTGATGATCCTAGCAGAGATTTATCGAGCTCTAACTGTTTGCCGAGCGGGGGGGAATTTGTTTGAGGATTGCAACATGCTTTTACAACTTTGGATGGAAGAACACCTTTGCCATCGTCCGGGGTACATGAACTATGGTATGACCGGTCTTAACTGCATTGAAGAACATGAAAACCGAGTGAAGGGTCATGAGTTTCCGGAAGGTACGGAGGCATGGTTCACACATTTGAGTTCTTTGACTGCAAGCAGAATTGAGTGGACATTCGGTTGGTTTCCGGTCACTGAAGTCATTTATATGTCGGCCGAAGTGTGTGTTGATACCCAATTTTTCCCTCTATATTTTTCCAAAAATATCTTTAAAATAGCATATATATGCATATATAAGTATATCCAAGCATTTTACTATTTTTTTCCATAATTTTAAGGTTGTTAAAATGATTTATTTCCCTTTTTCATCCATAAAAACCCAATGATTATTTCTGAAATTATTATTCTTTGGTAATTTACTTATTGTAATTTTATAATTATATTAAAATATAGCTAGTATGATTTTTTCACATTTTTTACAAATTTATTTATTATTTTAAAAGCTAAATTGCGTATAATTACAACATTAGCCTATTTTAAGATTTAATTGCGTTTATAATTATAAAATTGGCTGCAATATTTTTAATCTAATATTTATATATTATTAATTAATTTAGTACCTTTAATTTATTTCCAAAAATTAATTTATTATTTCTATAAATTAAATAGGGGAAAATTGGCTATTTAAGTTATAGCCATAATTGGCTTTCGATTGTGGCCAAAATCGGACCAATTCCAGCCCAATTTTACAATTAAAAAAAATCGTCCCACACCCCATTGACCCTTACCCAAACCCGGAACCCACCTACCTATTTTAATCCTGACCATTGATCTCCCAGATCAACGGTCCAAACAACTCCTTTCCTTTTTAATTTCTAAATGATCCCAACCCTAAACCATTTTACCAAAGATGCCACCTTCAGATGCTCTCCTCTTCTCTCCTCTCTCAATACCTAACCCTGAAACTCCGTCAAATCGCCACCTTCTACGACCATCTCCGGCCACCTCTTTCCAACCCCAAGTCTCCGATGGGCCTCTCATCGCCTTGCTCAACATCTCTAGGGCCTTTGAGGATCCTGGGCCGTGTTGATTTGGAACTAGGGTTTCTGGTTCTTTTACTTATGGGTTTTCCGGTGTAATTTTGGGCAAAATCACACCCTATATGTCACGATTGGTGAAGTTTCAACAGGTTCTTTCAACTTCTATTTGGGTTTCCTTTTGAAACCCTAACTCTCTCCTGAATCTCTCAAAACGGTGTTATTTTCATGCTATAAGCATGTTTTCTTCTATGTTCTGCTTATTCTCGAGCTTCTTCTGAAAGATCATCTACTTTGAACCGTTTTCCCTTTCTTTGAAAACTAGGGTTTCTTGGAGTTCTTTTGCGCATGTTTCAACCGATTTCTTTATGATTAAACCTTTTCCTTATTTATTCTGACCGATTTTTTGCTCCCACTGCTTTTTTTTAGCTGGACTCTGCTAAAAACCCTAATTTCTAAAGATTTTTCTTCGTTTTGGTTATGTGTGTTAGCATGATTTCTTTACTCTATCTATATGTGTTAGCATGTTTCTTCGCTTTGATTATGTGTGTTAGCCTGACCTCTTTTGCCTTGGTTCCGTGTGCTAGCCTATTTACCCGATTCTTGTTAATGTCTCGTGGTCACCATGCTTCGAACATGTCCTGCTGAATCTTAGCCTATTTACACCATCTCTGAATGATTGTGTTTGCTCATCTCTTGTTCCCTTCTATCTATATGGCTGACTTTGTTTGCTACTCTTGTTCATTCGCCTCTATTTATATGTTGAGAATACAGAATCATGACTTCACATGATTGATTCTGATTTTCCTTTATTGTTGGTAATTGAAAGACTTTCTTTCAAAGCCCTAGCTTTCTACTCGCCTGTTTAAATTAACTGACTTTGTTACCTTATTTGCTATGGTACCTTGTTATACTGAGCCTTTCCTTAATTGGAATTTTTCTGAATTCGGTCCTAATTGACTACTATATGCATACTGAACCTTGACTCCTTCCTTATTTAATCCTGCACTGATTTTTTCTTCTTGCCTTATATGGTGCTGAATCATTTCGTTTGATTTTGATTCCCTTAACTAAGGAGGGTACTTCCTTGATTCTCTAATTGATTGATTTTGAGTTCTTAAATTAACATACTACTATGATTTTTACCTTATTTCACCACCTACTTTCAACCATAAAACTCCCTAAAGTCTTTCACAAGAAAGGGACAGTCTCCTGACTTCACTATACATATATATCTCTCTTCTTGTCTGCACTGTGACCTGTTTACAAGACTTGCTGTTTTTCTCTACTTGTTTCTTTGAAACTGGTATGTCCTGATTTAAGCTTCAGCATCACAACAATGTGTTTATTTATAGTTTGTGTATCCATGTCTATTTGCTATTTCTGTAGAGCTTAATATTTCAATTAGCATGCTGCTTTCTTTCTGTTTGTTTATGCTATGAATCCCTATTCCTTACCCCTTATGTGTTTGAGCATATGGTTTAAGACATGGCAATATATAAGTTATTGTCCATGAATTAAGCTTGGTCCTTTGGGATCCTAATCTCTAAACAGTGTGTTCTAACAGGCTTATGGGTGTGCCAGCATTTCCCATTGCTGGGTATGCCCACCAGCCTGTCTTTGCTTCTTTACCACCTCCCCTATATCCCTATGTGTGCTGGTTTGAGCTGTTTCCCTTTCTCTTTCTCAGAACTCTGTTCCTGCACTTACACTCTCTCTTAGTCCCTAAGTTCTGCCCCCCTCTTGTGAGCCTTGCCTTGGGACCTTGAGTTCCCTCTGAACTTGGACACTTGAGGGCTGGCCCTTCCACACTGCACTATGTCTTAATTTGGTGATGCATTTGGGTGTGAGCACTGCCCGAAGTCCATATGAGGCTCTTAGGGAACTCTGACACATCTAAAAAGGGAGAAAGGCTTTGTATCATGATCTCATTGGAGTTGGTTTACTTCATATTTCAGACAGGAAGTCTGAATCAGGCTCTCCTTGGTTGTACTTTTTAATTTCTGATATATTTTCTTTTTTATCGTCATTTTGGGCTGTAATAATTTTGTAACAAACTCTTGGGGATGGCTAGTGAAAAATGGAGGGATAACTATGTATGCGAAGGGTAGATATCCTGCCTATAGGTGTATTTCTGAATTCCTGCACTCCCATATAGATATCCTGCCTATAGTTGTATTTCTGTATTCCTGCACTCTCATATAGATATCCTGCCTATAGGTCATTTCTTAATTTCTGCACTTCTCTTATAGATACCATGTCTGTGGGAATTCTACATTCTCTCATATAGATATCATGTCTATAATTACCTGGAAATCTGAATCCTGCATATGCACATAGAAAATATGCCTATAGGTCTTTCGGAATCCTGCATATACAGTCTTCATCAGGCAATCATGTTTATAGGTCTTAATCAATCAACTGCAATTAGATATCATGTTCGTAGGCTTTAAAAATGAAATTCAGCACCTAGGCATCATGCTTATAGGTTTTCTGCATTTTACCATGTCTGTTAAAAGGGTTTAAAATCAACATGCATAGAAAGCATGTCCATAGGAGTTATTAATCAAGTCTAAATTGCCCCATTCGCTTATAAGTCTAAAACTAGTAATAATAATGACCATCAATTGCAGAACTTATGATCTCTAGCTAAAACTTGCTTTCTTTAGTAACTGACGACTCTCTTAAATCAGTATGTATTCAGTTTATTTCATTGTTTCTAAAATCAATAGATATCATGCCTATAGGACCCTCTTCCAACACCTAGGCAAGCCTTAGGGCTAAAATTATAAACTGAATCAGATTTTATTAGCTACAACCAACAAGCATGCCTGATTCGGGTTTCTTATCTGAACTATGTAATAAATCAGTCTGCCTCAAACTTTAAGTTTTAATCAGACCTTAAACAGTATGTGTAAGTCATGCTAAATTATGTGCTTTCTTTCATTTAAAGGAGGTCTATCTGAGCCCTTAACTTGTTTATGTGCTCTCCCCCAACTTGCTATACGTGTTTTTGTATGCCGCCTTAGAGTTTTTGCCTTTGAAACTATAAACAAGCCTAATATCCCTCCCTTTTAGGATTAGTAGTCCTAACTGCCTCCGGGACTGATAGGATTAGGACGGGTAATAGCATGCAATAAGTAAACGAGACCATTCCGCGCTTTAATACCTTAACGGGGTGGGAAGGGGTAGATATGGATGTGATGACCATGTGATAACATCACGTGTAGCCCCTCACTGAGGAGTGATTACCGGATGTTGTGTGAGGTGATCCATATTATTTATAATCCTAGAACCCCCTTCCCTTTGTTTCTTTGATTCTTTGCTTCTTTTTTTCAAATTTTAAACATTTCTCTAAGGTAAAATTAGTATCCCTTTTGTTCTTTCTAACTTTCCTTATTTGTAACCATTATGTGAAAATCCCCTCTTACTTGAAGTTTTATCTGCCTATGTGTTACTTGCACTTAAGTCACAACAATAGTTTGGCCGGGAACCACACTAGTGGATCCTGAGGGGTGCCTAGCACCTTCCCTTTGGGATAATTTCAAGCCCTTACCCAATCTCCGGTTACTTGACTCAAACCCTTCTTAGTGTCCTAATTCACTTAAATCATTAGGTGGCGACTCTTCAATCCAAAACCCAATTCCCAAAAGGGAACGAGTTGTCTTCCCAAATGTCATAAACCCGATTTCGCGAGAAAAAGAGTGCGCGACAGCATGGCGACTCTGCTGGGGATATTGTTTTAGGCTTTTATCATTTCAGGCTATTATTGTGACCGCAGGCCTCCCAAATAGTATATCGCCATTGCTGTACGAAAGGCTCAAAGCCGCTGGTTATGTCACCCATATCCTTGCTATAACCCCTGAAAACCCCTCTTAGTGTGTCAATCCAAATAAATCCTGTGCATACCATTCCGACATGAAAGGACATACCATTGATGAATGTCGCTCTCTGAAAGATAAGATCCAGACTTTGATTGATAACAAGATCATTGTAGCAAAGGAGCCTACTCCGAATGTCCGCAATAACCCTCTGCTAGACCACAAGGGCGGAGGTGTTCACATGATCGTGATAGAGGATGACTGGGACCCCAAGGGATCAATCGGTTTAATCACGGAAGGCGACGATCCAAAGAATCCAGTAGTCACCCTTAATCCGATTGTGGTCCACATTCAGCCTTCTAGGGACGCCGAGGTAAACATGTCCATGCCACTCGAGTTTGAAGCACCACCCTCTGCAAAGACACCAGCGCCGATTGAGGTTGAGTTTATGTCACCACCAAACGCACCTACACCCTTTGAAGTTGCAGTTTTACCGCCTAAGGGGCCTGCTCCGTTCGGATTAAAGATAGCCACGCCAATTCTAGTGGCAATGTCGGCAGTAACACCATTCCACACAAATGCCATACCTTGGGACTACACTGCCGAGGCCAGAAGAAAAGGGAAGGTCAAGTTTGGGGAAGCCGTTGCGGCACAGGGTATGAGAAGAACCGGCAGGGTTTATACCCCGGAACATTTGGCCGAGTCAAGCAAACTGGCCTCTAGTCGGCCAACCATCACTGAAGCTGGGCCCGACGATCTCTGGAGAAAGATACAAGCCAAATAATACTCAGTCATTGATCACCTGAGCAAAACACCGGCACAGATTTCTATCCTTGCTTTGCTACAAAGTTCCGATGCACACAAGAATGCCTTGCTAAGAGTGCTGAGTGAGGCATATGTACCAAGCAACATTATCAGAGGAGAGATGGCAAACATGGTAGGACAGGTATTGGAAAGTCATAAGATCACTTTTCATGAAGACGAGCTGCCACCAGAGGGGTTGAGTCACAACAAGGCATTGCACATCACCGTGCAGTGCAAAGATTATTTTATCACTAGGATCCTAATTGACGGAGGGTCCAGCCTCAACATTTTTCCGTTGGTGACACTCATGACATTAGGAAAGGGGCTGCATAAGATCAAGGATGGGGTCATCAACGTCAATGCTTTCGACGGATCCCAAAGGTCCACTATTGGGAAAATTAGCTTGTGTTTGCAAATGGGGCCTACTTGGTTTGATGTTTATTTTCAAGTGATAGACGTGTCGGCATCTTACAATTTGTTGTTGGGACGACCATGGATTCATGCCGCTGCGGCTGTAGCATCAACACTACATCAGGCAGTGAAGTCTGAATGGAACCACCAAGAGGTGATCATTCACGGCGACGGTAGTAATCCCATATACAGTCGCCAGACTATACAGCAATAAGAGGTAGAAGAAGGATAGGCGGGGAAACTACCACCACATCGAGCGAGTCAACGTCGTTGATAAGGATAAGTGGTGGGACAACAAAATTGAAAGCATATTGAACTGGAGCGGATATGAACCTGGCAAGGGACTTGGCAGAAACCTTCAAGGAATCGCTAAGCCCATCAAGCTCAAGAAACATTGCACCACCTTCGGATTGGGGTATGAGTATACCTGGAAAGAATTCAACGACTGGTCGCCACCATGGCGCGGTCCTTACTATCCATTGGAGCAGCCAATACTGCGCTTGGAACAGACTTTCCAACCGGCCGATGTTATCTATGGGTCAGAAGAAGAGGAAGCACTGGTAGTAGTGAGGAATTTGTTCCTGGAAGACGATAACATGGATTGTTGTGTCATTTTCGAGGAGGAGGGGGAGGAAGGCCCTTACATACAGGCTGTAAGAAGAGGAGGATGCCTCAATAACTGGACCGTCAGAACCACCAGAGCCCGGCGAGCCTCGGGGTAGCAAGGTTGAACAAGCATCATGCACTATTTTCTTTTATTTTACTAGTTGACTTTCCTTACGCATTTTAAATTTCGCAAGAAAGAGCTGCAATGTTCAAAAACAGTTATGGAATTTATCAAAGCATTTCGGTTTTCTTATAAATCTTGCTCTTATTATTTTCTCTCATTACTTTATTTATACAGCATTACTATTACTTATCTTGATGAACCAATGACTGTGACATGCAATGAGACAACACAACAAACAGACATAGACTCAGAGGATGATGACATACCAGAAGAAATGTTAAGGAAGTCGAGAATTTTGAAAATAGGCCAAAGTCTCAACTTTGATGATACCGAGATTGTTAACCTGGGAGATGCAGAAAACGTCAAAGAAACATGAATCAACGTTCACTTATCGTCATCAGAAAAGAAGGAATACACAGAGTTTCTAAGAGAATATGAGGACATATTCGCCTGGTCGTACAATGACATAACTGGTCTGAGTACATCTATTGTGGCACACAAACTGCCGACTAATCCGACATGTCCACCGGTAAAACAGAAGCTCAGAAAATTCAAACCTGATATGAGTTTGAAAATCAAGGAAGAGGTCACCAAGCAGGTCAAAGCTAAAGTTCTCAGGGTAGTGGAATACCCAACATGGTTAGCTAACATTATGCCAGTGCCAAAGAAAGACGGGAAGGTCAGAGTCTGTGTCAACTACCGGGATCTCAACCGGGCCAGTCCGAAAGATGACTTTCCTTTGCCAAACATACACATCCTGATCGACAATTGCGCCAAGCACGAGTTGCAATCATTTGTAGATTGTTTTGCTGGGTATCATCAGATCTGGATGGATGAAGAAGATGCTAAGAAAACGGCTTTCATTACGCCATGGGGAAAGTACTGCTACAAGATGATATCGTTTGAGAACGCGGGGGCCACCTACATGAGGGTCATGACTACCATTTTTCACGATATGATACACAAGGAGATCGAGGTGTATGTAGACGACGTCATCATTAAGTCAAAGAAGGCCACTGATCACATGGAAGATTTGAGGAAATTCTTCAATAGACTGCGAAGGTACAACCTAAAATTGAATCCCGCAAAGTGTGCATTTGGGGTTCCATTTGGAAAATTGCTTGGGTTTATTGTGAGTCGCTGGGGAATAGAACTGGATCCGTCAAAGATCAAAGCCATTCAAGAATTGCCACCGCCAAAGAACAAGAAGGACGTGATGAGTTTCTTGGGAAGACTTAACTACATCAGCCGGTTCATAGCACAATCTACAGTTATCTGCGAGCCAATCTTCAAGATGTTGAAAAAGGATGCCGCCACCGAATGGACTGATGAATGCCAGAAAGCTTTCGACAGAATAAGGGAATACTTGTCAACACCACCAGTCTTGGTCCCGCCTGGGCCAGGTAGACCTCTGGTTCTCTACATCGCAGTGTTAGATGGTCTCTTCGGTTGCGTCCTGGGCCAGCATGATGAGACAGGAAAGAGAGAATAGGCCATTTATTATCTCAGCAAGAAGTTCACTCCGTACGAGGCCCGGTATTCTCTGCTAGAACGCACCTGTTGTGCTCTAACTTGGGTGGCTCAGAAGCTGAGGCACTACTTCTGTGCCTATACTACATATCTCAAATCAAGGATGGATCCTTTGAAATACATCTTTCAAAAGCCTATGCCCACCGGCAAGCTCGCCAAGTGGCAACTCCTATTGAGTGAATTCGACATTGTCTACGTGACTCAGAAAGCAATCAAGGGACAGGCATTAGCAGATCACCTTGCCGAAAACCCCGTGGATGGAGAATACGAACCCTAAAGACATATTTTCCTGATGAAAAGGTATCATTCGTAGGAGAAGATATTGCGGAATCCTATAATGGTTGGAGAATGTTTTTCGATAGAGCAGGAAATTTCAAGGGAGTTGGCATAGGAGCGGTCCTAGTATCAGAAACCGGTCAGCATTATCCAGTGTCTGCCAAACTCAGGTTCCCGTGCACCAACAATATGGCCGAATATGAATCCTGCATCTTAGGGCTCAAGATGGCTATTGACATGAACATTCAAGAATTGCTAGTGATCGGAGATTCAGATTTGCTTATACATCAGGTACGAGAAGAGTGGGCAACCAAGAACTCTAAGATACTCCCGTATCTGCATCACCTGTAAGAACTAAGAAAAAGGTTCACAAAGACGGAATTCCAACATGTTTCCAGAATCCAGAATGAGTTTGCCAATGCGTTGGCTACCCTGTCATCCATAATACAACATCCAGACAAAAACTTCATTGATTCTATTCCAGTAAAGATCCATGATCAGCCAGCTTACTGTGCTCATGTCGAAGAAGAAGCAGACGGAAAGCCTTGGTTTCATGATATCAGGGAATATTTGACAAAAGGAGAATACCCAGAATTTGCAAATACTACTCAGAAGTGCACACTGCAAAGGTTGTCTAACAATTTCTTTCACAGCGGAGGAATCCTGTATAGGAGGACTCCTGATTTGGGATTACAAAGGTGTGTCGACGCAAAGGAAGCATCTAAACCGCTAGGATAAATCCATGCTGGGACCTGCGGTCCACATATGAATGGTTTTGCCTTAGCCAAGAAGATACTCCGGGTTGGTTACTTCTGGATGACTATGGAGACGGACTGCATCCAGTATGTCAGGAAATGCCACCGCTGTCAGATACATGCAGACATGATAAAGGTACCTCCCAATGAGCTTAATGCAACGAGCTCACCATAGCCTTTCGCCGCTTAGGGAATGGATGTTATTGGACCAATCGAACCTGCCGCATCCAACGGGCATAGGTTCATCCTGGTAGTAATCGACTATTTTACCAAATGGGTTGAAGCAGCATCTTACAAAGCAGTGACTAAGAAAGTCGTGGCAGACTTTGTCCGCGACCGCGTCGTTTGTCGATTCGGGATTCCAGAGTCAATCATCACTGATAATGGCTCCAACCTCAACAGTGACTTGATGAAGGCCATGTGTGAAACCTTCAAGATCAAACACAAGAATTCTACAGCCTACAAACCTCAGATGAACGGAGCCGTAGAAGCCTCCAATAAGAATATCAAGAAGATACAGAGGAAAATGATAGAGAAGCATAAACAATGGCACGAGAAGCTATCATTTGCTTTATTGGGGTACCGCACCATAGTCCACACATCAACCGGGGCAACCCCCTATATGTTGGTTTACGGTACAGAGGCAGTCATTCCCGCCGAGGTAGAAATTCCCTCCTTAAGAATCATACAGGAAGCAGAACTCGACGATGCAGAGTGGGTGAAAAGTTGTTACGAGCAAGCTAGCTCTTATAGATGGGAAGAGAATGAATGTAGTTTTCCACAGTCAGCTTTATCAGAACAGAATGTCCAGAGCCTTCAACAAGAGAGTCAAGTCGAGACAGTTCACACCGGGGCAGCTGGTATTAAAGAAAATCTTCCCGCATCAAGATGAATCCAAAGGGAAAGTCTCTCCCAACTGGCAAGGTCCATACATGGCTTACTGGGTTCTGGCAGGAGGAGCCCTTATACTTGCAGAAATGGATGGAGGTTTGGCCAAAATCGATCAATTCAGATGCAGTCAAGCGCTACTATGTGTAATCTTATGTTTTCCTATATGATGTAATTTGAACTACGTTCGACCTGATTCCCGTTTAAGAGGGGATACGTAGGTAGCCTTATGGGTTCGGTCACAATTCAATAAAATTTTCATTTTGCCTACAATTGGAAACTGGGGTAGAATTTTGAGGAGGACCCTCAAAATTCCGAAGTAATTTCAGCCAGTCCTCGCAGGCAGCCGTCAGAGGCATCAACCCATTAAACTGGGGTAGAATTTTGAGGAGGACCCTAAAAATTCCGAAGCAGGAGAGGTTACAATGTCCTGAACCACATCGCAGTCGTCGGTTCATCTAAAAACCTATTTCTTAACTCATATTTTTACAAACGCATGCATGTTTATTATTGAAATCGCTTTGTTCAGCAACGCTATCCCAGTAATACATACCGTATCACCAGACCAAAGTCGAACAAGGTCAAGCAAGGCCAGCAAGAATACGAACTAACCTCCCCTCTACAAAACTCACGAATTTTCTTTGGATGCAGGCATTTGGATAACGAAAGCATATGATATACTATACACCCACAAGACAAACATTGATTCATGAATTGCCACACTTCTTTGGTATTCGCCATCCACACACGCTAGTGATCCCCCCTGTATCACAATATCCCCAGCGATCCCAACATCAAAGCTTGTTATCAGCTAAGAAACTCTATTACCATCTACCACTTTATTTTCATTTTTGCATTGCATAAGGCTACCATTATGCCTTCCGAGACTAAACACTGTCTCCATCTGCATTTTCTGCATTGCATAAGGCTACCATTCTGCCTTCCGAGACTAAACACTGTCTCTATCTGCATTTTTTGCATTGCATAAGGCTACCATTCTGCCTTCCGAGACTAAACACTATCTCCATCTGCATTTTCCGCATTGCATAAGGCTACCATTCTGCCTTCCGAGACTAAACACTATCTTCATCTGCATGTGCATGGCTGAAAGATCGCCACTTTATTTACGCTTTCATCGGCTGAAAGATCGCCACTTTATTTACGCTTTCATGGGCTGAAAGATCGCCACTTTATTTACACTTGCACGGCTGAAAGATCGCCACTTTATTTACGCTTTCATGGGCTGAAATATCTTCACCTACTGCATTTCATGGGCTGAAAGATCGCCAAATTATCTGAGGGCGTCATTGTTCGGAGGCACCATTTACATAGCCCGAGAACACCATGTCATGGCCTAAAGATCCCTTTAATTTCACACATCATTATTCAAAGGCATCATGGTTTGGAGGCATCATTCTCATAGCCCGAGAGCATCATTTTATAGCCTGCGAATCCTTTATTATATGCTTCATGGCCCAGGACATCATGGTCTAAGGACGTCATCCTAATCGTCCAAAGACAACATTCATGGTCTGACGGGAACTTGCATCATGTTTAAATTTACACACAATATATGCTTGTATTTCTTATTTACAGGTAAACCGGCGAGCAACAGCCATCTCGGCAGGAGCGATTCCGCTCCAGTGCCCGCAGCCCTACTAAACCTTAACCATTCATCCCAACCTGAATATTGCGTCCGTTGTTGAAAAGCTTCCATCGGCATATTCCGCCGACAGATCCCGAACTACATATGGCCTGATTCCTGTAAAACTAGGGATATGTCGGCAGCTCAGAAGCCGGAGCACGGCCAAATTTCTTCAAAATTTATCGTTCGGTCAAAATTGGTCATCATGTCTTTACCCGACAACTCTTTCATCCTTCCCGGGTAAAGAGGGGCAGCTGTTGATACCCAATTTTTCCCTATATATTTGTACATATATGCAAAATATCTTTAAAATAGCATATATAAGTATATCCAAGCATTTTACTATTTTTTCCCATAATTTTAAGGTTGTTAAAATGATATATTTCCCTTTTTCATCCATAAAAACTCAATGATTATTTTCGAAATTATTATTCTTTGGTAATTTACTTATTGGAATTTTATATTTATATTAAAATATAGCTAGTATGATTTTTGCACATTTTTTACAAATCTATTTAGTATTTTAAAAGCTAAATTTCGTATAATTGCAACATTAGCCTATTTTAAGATTTAATTGCGTCTATAATTATAAGATTGGCTCCAGTATTTATTATCTAATATTTATATATTATTAATTAATTTAGAACCTTTAATTGGTTTCCAGAAAATATTTTACTATTTTTTATAAAATAAATAAAGGAAAATGGCTATTTAGATGTTAGCCTGTTTTTATTCCAATTTTGGCCAGATTTTGGCACCCCATGATCCAACCCAATTTCAATTTCAAATTGCCCAGCCCAATTCCTAAAACTACCCGACCCACAGCCCGTCTAAACGACCCGCCCGCTCCCCTGTAAATCCCAGCCGTTGATCTAACAGATCAACGGCTCACGTCTCCCTTTTCTTTTTTATTTACCAANATTTATATTAAAATATAGCTAGTATGATTTTTGCACATTTTTGCAAATCTATTTAGTATTTTAAAAGCTAAATTGCGTATAATTGCAATATTAGCCTATTTTAAGATTTAATTGCGTTTATAATTATAAAATTGGGTCAAGTATTTTTAATCAAATATTTATATATTATTAATTAATTTAATACCTTTAATTTATTTCCAGAAATTAATTTATTATTTTTATTAATTAAATAGGGGAAAATTGGCTATTTAAGTTATAGCCATAATTGGCTTTCGATTGTGGCCAAAATCGGACCAATTCCAGCCCAATTTTACAATTAAAAAACCCGACCCACACCCCATTGACCCTTACCCAAACCCGGAACCCACCTACCTATTTTAATCCTGACCGTTGATCTCCCAGATCAACGGTCCAAACAACTCCTTTCCTTTTTAATTTCTAAACGACCCCAACCCTAAACCATTTTACCAAAGACACCGCCTTCAGATGCTCTCCTCTTCTCTCCTCTCTCAAGACCTAACCCTAAAACTCCGTCAAATCGCCTCCTTCTCCGGCCATCTCCGGCCACCTCCTTTCAACCCCAAGTCTCCGATGGGCCTCTCATCGCCTTGCTCAACATCTTTAGGGCCTTCGAGGATCCTGGGCCGTGTTGATTTGGACCTAGGGTTTCTGGTTCTTTTACTTATGGGTTCTCCGGTGTGATTTTGGGCAAAATCACACCCTATATGTCACGATCGATGAAGTTTCAACAGGTTCTTTCAACTTCTATTTGGGTTTCCTTTTGAAACCCTAACTCTCTCCTGAATCTCTCAAAACGGTGTTATTTTCATGCTATAAGCATGTTTTCTTCTATGTTCTACTTATTCTGGAGCTTCTTCTGAAAGATCATCTACTTTGAACCGTTTTCCCTTTCTTTGAAAAACTAGGGTTTCTTGGAGTTCTTTTACGCATGTTTCAACCGATTTCTTTATAATTAAACCTTTTCCTTGTTTATTCTGACCGATTTTATGCTCCTACTATTTTTTTTTAGCTTGACTCTGCTAAAAACCCTAATTTCTAAAGATTATTCTTCGTTTTGGTTATGTGTGTTAGCATGATTTCTTTACTCTGGTTCTATGTGTTAGCATGTTTCTTCGTTTTGATTATGTGTGTTAGCCCGATTTACTTTGCCTTGTCTCTATGTGTTAGCATGTTTCTTCGCTTTGATTATGTGTGTTAGCCTGACCTCCTTTGCCTTGGTTCTGTGTGCTAGCCTATTTACCTGATTCTTGTTAATGTCTCGTGGTCACCATGCTTCGAACATGTCCTGCTGAATCTTAGCCTATTTACACCATCTCTGAATGATTGTGTTTGCTCATCTCTTGTTCCCTTCTGTCTATATGGCTGACTTTGTTTGCTACTCTTGTTCATTCGCCTCTATTTATATGTTAAGAATACAGAATCATGACTTCACATGATTGATTCTGATTTTCCTTGATTGTTGGTAATTGAAAAACTTTCTTTCAAAGCCCTAGAATTCTACTCGCCTGTTTAAATTAACTGACTTTGTTACCTTATTTGCTATGGTACCTTGTTATACTGAGCCTTTCCTTAATTGGAATTTTCCTGAATTTGGTCCTAATTGACTACTATATGCATACTGAACCTTGACTCCTTCCTTATTTAATCCTGCACTGATTTTTTCTTCTTGCCTTATACGGTGCTGAATCTTTTCGTTTGATTTTGATTCCCTTAACTAAGGGGAGTACTTCCTTGATTCTCTAATTGATTGATTCTGAGTTCTTAAATTAACATACTACTGTGATTTTTACCTTATTCCACCACCTACTTTCAACTATAAATACCCTAAGTCTTTCACACGAAAAACACACAGTCTTCCTGACTTACACTTATACGCAATAATATTCTCTCTTCTTGTCTGCACTGTGACCTGTTTACAAGACTTGCTGTTTTTCTCTACTTGTTTTCTTGAAACTGGTATGTCCTGATTTAAGCTTCAGCATCACAACAATGTGTTTATTTATAGTTTGTGTATCCATGTCTATTTGTTGTTTCTGTAGAGCTCAATATTTCAATTAGCATGCTGCTTTCTTTCTGTTTGTTTATGCTATGAATCCCTGTTCCTTACCCCTTATGTGTTTGAGCATATGGTTTAAGACATGGCAATATATAAGTTAGTGTCCATGAATTAAACTTGGTCCTTTGGGATCCTAATCTCTAAACAGTGTGTTCTAACAGGCTTATGGGTGTGCCAGCATTTTCCATTGCTGGGTATGCCCACCAGCCTGTCTTTGCTTCTTTACCACCTCCCCTATATCCCTATGTGTGGTGGTTTGAGCTGTTTCCCTTTCCCTTTCCCCTCTCAGAACTCTGTTCCTGCACTTACACTCTCTCTTAGTCCCTAAGTTCTGCCCCCTTCTTGTGAGTCTTGCCTTGGGACCTTGAGTTCCCCCTGAACTTGGACACTTGAGGGTTGGCCCTTCCACACTACACTATGTCTTAATCTGGTGATGCATTTGGGTGTGAGCACTGCCCGGGGTCCATATGAGGCTCTTAGGGAACTCTGACACATCCAAAGGGGGAGAAAGGCTTTGGATCATGATCTCATTGGAGTTGGTTTACTCATATTTCAGACAGGAAGTCTGAATCAGGCTCTCCTTGGTTGTACTTTTTAATTTCTGATGTATTTTCTTTTTATCTTCATTCTGGGCTGTAATAATTTGTAATAAACTCTTGGGGATGGCTAGTGAAAAAGGGAGGGATAACTATGTATGCAAAGGGTAGATATCCTGCCTATAGGTGTATTTCTGAATTCCTGCACTCTCATATAGATATCTTGCCTATAGGTGTATTTCTGAATTCCTGCACTCCCATATAGATATCCTGCCTATAGGTGTATTTCTGAATTCCTGCACTCTCATATAGATATCCTACCTATAGGTCATTTCTGAATTTCTGCACTTCTCATATAGATACTATGTCTGTAGGAATTCTGCATTCTCTCATATAGATACCATGTCTATAATTACCTGGAAATCTGAATCCTACATATGCACATAGAAAATATGCCTATAGGTCTTTCAGAATCCTGCATATACAGTCTTCATCAGGAAGTCATGTTTATAGGTCTTAATCAATCAACTGCAATTAGATATCATGTTCATAGGCTTTAAAAATGAAATTCAGCACCTAGGTATCATGCTTATAGGTTTTCTGCATTCTACCATGTCTATTAAAAGGGTTTAAAATCAACACGCATAGAAAGCATGTCCATAGGAGTTATTAATCAAGTCTGAATCGCCCCACTCGCTTACAAGTCTAAAACCAGTGATAATAACGACCATCAATTGCAGAACTTATGATCTCTTGCTAAAACTTGCTTTCTTTAATAACCGACGACTCTCTTAAATCAGTATGTATTCAGTTTATTTCATTGTTTCTAAAATCAGTAGATATCATGCCTATAGGACCCTCATCCAACACCTAGGCAAGCCTTAGGGCTAAAATTATCAACTGAATCAGATTTTATTAGCTACAACCAGCAGGCAGGCCTGATTCGGGCTTCTTATCTGAACTATGTAATAAATTAGTCTGCCTCAACCTTTAAGTTTTAATCATAACTTAAACAGTATGTGTAAGTCATGCTAAATTATGTGCTTTCTTTGGTTTAAAGGAGGTCTATCTGAGCCCTTCACTTGTTTGTGTGCTCTCCTCCAACTTGCTATACATGTGTTTGTATGTCGCCTTAGAGCTTTTGCCTTTGAAACTATAAACAAGCATAATATCCCTCCCTTTTAGGATTAGTAGTCCTAACTGCCTCCGGGACTGATAGGATTGGGGCGGGTAATAGCATGCAATAAGTAAACGAGACCATTCCGCGCTTTAATACCTTAACGGGGTGGGAAAGGGTAGATATGGATGTGATGACCACACAATAACATCACGTGTAGCCGCTCACTGAGGAGTGATTACCGGATGTTGTGTGGGGTGATCCATATTATTTATAAACCTAGGACCCCCTTCCCTTCGTTTCTTTGATTCTTTGCTTCTTCTTTTTTTCAAATTTTAAACTATTTCTCTAAGGTAACAGTATCCCTTTCGTTCTTTCTAACTTTGCTTATTTATAACCATTATGTGAAAATCCCCTCTTACTTGAAGTTTTATCTGCCTATGTGTTATTTGCACTTAAGTCACAACAATAGTTTGGCCAGGAACCACACTAGTGGATCCTAATGGGTGCCTAACACCTTCCCCTTGGGATAATTTCAAGCCCTTACTCAATCTCAGGTTACTTGATTCAAACCCTTCTTAGTTTTCTAATGCACTTAAATCATTAGGTGGCGACTCTTCAATCCAAAACCCAATTCCTAAAAGGGAACGAGTTGTCTTCCCAGATGTCATAAACCNTGATTTGTGGTAATTTGAAAACGACTTTCTTTCAAACGCCCTAGAATTCTACTCGCCTGTTCAAATTAACTGACTTTGTTACCTTATTTGCTATGGTACCTTGTTATACTGAGCCTTTCCTTAATTTGAATTTTCCTGAATTTGGTCCTAATTGACTACTATATGCATACTGAACCTTGACTCCTTCCTTATTTAATCCTGCACTGATTTTTTTCTTCTTGCCTTATATGGTGCTGAATCTTTTTGTTTGATTTTGATTCCCTTAACTAAGGGGAGTACTTCCTTGATTCTCTAATTGATTGATTCTGAGTTCTTAAATTAACATACTACTGTGATTTTTACCTTATTTCACCACCTACTTTCAACTATAAATACCCTAAGTCTTTCACACGAAAAAGACAGTCTTCCTGACTTACACTTATACACAATAATATTCTCTCTTCTTGTCTGCACTGTGACCTGTTTACAAGACTTGCTGTTTTGTCTCTACTTGTTTCTTTGAAACTGGTATGTCCTGATTTAAGCTTCAGCATCACAACAATGTGTTTATTTATAGTTCGTGTATCCACGTCTATTTGCTGTTTCTGTAGAGCTCAATATTTCAATTAGCATGGTGCTTTCTTTCTGTTTGTTTATGCTATGAATCCCTATTCCTTACCCCTTATGTGTTTGAGCATATGGTTTAAGACATGGCAGTATATAAGTTATTGTCCATGAATTAAACTTGGTCCTTTGGGATCTTAATCTCTAAACAGTGTGTTCTAACAGGCTTATGGGTGTGCCAGCATTTCCCATTGCTGGGTATGCTCACCAGCTTGTCTTTGCTTCTTTACCACCTCCCCTATATCCCTATGTGTGCTGGTTTGAGCTGTTTCCCTTTCTCTTTCTCAGAACTCTGTTCCTGCACTTACACTCTCTCTTAGTCCCTAAGTTCTGCCCCCCTCTTGTGAGCCTTGCCTTGGGACCTTGAGTTCCCTCTGAACTTGGACACTTGAGGACTGGCCCTTCCACACTGCACTATGTCTTAATTTGGTAATGCATTTGGGTGTGAGCACTGCCCGGAGTCCATATGAGGCTCTTAGGGAACTCTGACACATCCAAAAGTGGAGAAAGGCTTTGGATCATGATATCATTGGAGTTGGTTTACTTCATATTTCAAACAGGAAGTCTGAATCAGGCTCTCCTTGGTTGTACTTTTTAATTTCTGATGTATTTTCTTTTTTATCTTCATTCTGGGCCGTAATAATTTTGTAACAAACTCTTGGGGATGGCTAGTGAAAAAGGGAGGGATAACTATGTATGCGAAGGGTAGATATCCTGCCTATAGGTGTATTTCTGAATTCCTGCACTCCCATATAGATATCCTACCTATAGTTGTATTTCTGAATTCCTGCACTCTCATATAGATATCCTGCCTATAGGTCATTTCTGAATTTCTGCACTTCTCATATAGATACCATGTCTGTGGGAATTCTGCATTCTCTCATATAGATATCATGTCTATAATTACCTGGAAATCTGAATCCTGCATATGCACATAGAAAATATGCCTTTTGGTCTTTCGGAATCCTGCATAGTCTTCATCAGGCAATCATGTTTATAGGTCTTAATCAATCAACTGCAATTAGATATCATGTTCACAGGCTTTAAAAATGAAATTCAGCACCTAGGCATCATGCTTATAGGTCTTTTGCATTTTACCATGTCTGTTAAAAGGGTTTAAAATCAACACGCATAGAAAGCATGTCCATAGGAGTTATTAATCAAGTCTGAATCGCCTTACTCGCTTATAAGTCTAAAACTAGTAATAATAACGACCATCAATTGTAGAACTTATGATCTCTAGCTAAACTTGCATTCTTTAATAATTGACGACTCTCTTAAATCATTATGTATTCAATTTATTTTATTGTTTCTAAAATCAGTAGATATCATGCCTATAGGACCCTCGTCCAACACCTAGGCAAGCCTTAGGGCTAAAATTATAAACTGAATCAGATTTTATTAGCTACAACCAGCAAGCAGGCCTGATTCGGGTTTCTTATCTGAACTATGTAATAAATCAGCCTGCCTCAACCTTTAAGTTTTAATCAGACCTTAAACAGTATGTGTAAGTCATGCTAAATTATGTGCTTTCTTTTGTTTAAAGGAGGTCTATCTGAGCCCTTAACTTGTTTATGTGCTCCCTCCAACTTGCTTTACGTGTTTTTGTATGTCGCCTTAGAGTTTTTGCCTTTGAAACTATAAAGAAGCCTAATATCCCTCCCTTTTAGGATTAGTAGTCCTAACTGCCTTCGGGACTAATAGGATTGGGGCGGGTAATAGCATGCAATAAGTAAATGAGACATTCCGCGCTTTAATACCTTAACGGGGTGGGAAGGGGTAGATATGGATATGATGACCACGCGATAATATCACGTGTAGCCCCTCACTGAGGGGTGATTACCGGATGTTGTGTGGGGTGATCCATATTATTTATAAACCTAGGACCCCCTTCCCTTCGTTTCTTTGATTCTTTGCTTCTTTTTTTCAATCTTTAAACTATTTCTCTAAGGTAACAGTATCCCTTTCGTTCTTTCTAACTTTGCTTATTTATAACCATTATGTGAAAATCCCCTCTTACTTGAAGTTTTATCTGCCTATGTGTTATTTGCACTTAAGTCACAACAATAGTTTGGCCAGGAACCACACTAGTGGATCCTAATGGGTGCCTAACACCTTCCCCTTGGGATAATTTCAAGCCCTTACTCAATCTCAGGTTACTTGATTCAAACCCTTCTTAGTTTTCTAATGCACTTAAATCATTAGGTGGCGACTCTTCAATCCAAAACCCAATTCCTAAAAGGGAACGAGTTGTCTTCCCAGATGTCATAAACCCGATTTCGCGAGAAAAAGGGGGCGCGACAGTGTGTTTTCTTCTATTGATGGGTCTTCGGAGTATTCAGCCGTATGCTCCACACAGGGTTCTGCCCCAGCTAGGCCGGTACCAAACTGTCCCTCATGATGAAGATCTGAGTCGGCAAGTCATTGAACTATGTCCAAAAGCTGTATTCCTGGAAGAAAAAGTTTGCCAGATTTGGCATCAGTGTAGGTTCTTGGAGCCGCAAACTCGGGTCCGGTATTTGTCCAAGGGTGAGTTAGAGCCTAGTTACACGGCCTGGTATGGTAAAAGGGTTCAAGTCCATCAAGAGCCTGAACGGCCCGCCAAAAGGCCCCATGTTTAACAATACATTGATGGGGCATAAGAACAATGGGGTTGGTTGGCAAAAGAGACAAGCTACAGGGCCACGATAAGCAAATTGGAGGGGCAAATCAGAGATGTCAAATTTGATAGTAGTGTACAGGTTGAAGCTGATGAAGGGGAGAAGAAAAAGTTGGCCCAAGAAAACAAAGCCCTTTGAGCCCAGATCCAAAGAATAAAAATAGTTGCTGAGAATTAGGAAAGGAGCTGAACGGATGAAAGACTCGTAAATGGTCTTAGGAAGAAAATATGTGAGTATGGGAATGATTTGGAAAAATTCGAAAGTAGTCTGGCAAGAGCCCGAACACAGTTGGCGAAGAACGCAGAGGGACGGGAAAAGTTCGTTTGGCAATGAAAAGGGAAATATGATAGAGAAGTCGCAAATCTAAAGAAGAAGCTGAATACCCTTGAGAATGAAATGGCTAAACAAGCAAAAAACTTCAAGGCAGAGAGGGAACATTGTTATGCATTAATGGCCCAAATGGATAAGGGCATGCAACAATTGCAAGAGCAAAGCCATAATGACGCCCAAGTTCTGGAAGCTAGATCTCAATAAATTGGGCGCCTGCTCTAAGAGAAAGGCATCATTAGAGAGTGGATTAGGGGAATTGCTGACTACATCGTCATGAAATGCCATGAGTGTGAGGATATGACTAGATCCACTTTCTTCGCCGTAGTGATGACTTTTGTTCGCCAGATAATGAATGACCTGGATCGCCTCCAAGGAGATCTTGCACATAGGCCCGTGGCGAGACCGACTGATGTCCCGCGGGCCCCTGGAGTAGTTTTAGAAGAACTTATGTACTCTTGATTTTTTTTTGAGTCTGTATTTCAGTTTCTAGTTCTAGAGTCTGTTTCTACTCTGTATTTAGTTTTCCAATTCTTAGAAAGATATGATGGAGTCGTTGTAATAGAGTAAATTAGAAGTTTTTATTTTAATGAAAAAATTTTTTAAAAAAACCAAAATTTTTTATTTCGCATTTATTCCTTGAACAACGTGATGATCTGATTCACGCGGCGTCGTGATACGTAGGCAATCCCCATCGGATCCGGTCATGGTTATAAATAATTCAAATAAAAGAGAAAATGACGAAAAGAGAAAACCAAAAAAAAAAAGAAGAAAAAGAGAGAAAAAAAAGAGAACACAAGAATAAGAGAGAAAACAAGGAAAAGGGGGAGAACAAGAATAAGAATAAGAGAGAAGACAATAAGAGAGTGCAAAGAAAAGAGAGCAAATAATGAAAAGCGTTGAAAGAAAAGAAAGACCGGGGAGATAAACAATAGTCGGGATGAGACACACAACCGTTGCAAAACATGTAGAAACACATTTAACTGTATAGGTGCATCACATCCCCCGATGTGCGATTCCCTATGTGTTAATTGTCTCAAACTAACCGGCTTGTTGTGTCTGTTGTTGAGTCCAGATTCTATTTTTAAGGTGGTTGGTTTTGTGGTAACCTGGCTTCGCACCCTTACTTTACAAGATCCAAGGGAAGTGTCGAAATGTCATCAGAAAGTCATCTACCAACAATTCCCATCCCAGAGGACAGCCTGTTGTCGGTTATCCCAACGTCCGAGTCGGCAACTGCCGAAGAGAACAGGGCACCGCGCCTCCGCATGTTAGAAATGTGGGATGCTTGGTCTAACGGTAGAGAGCCACCTAGTGCAATACCTGGTTTCCCCGAGATGATTCCCAGGACAAGTGGAACCTCCAACATCCCCATAAATTACCCGAAAACCCCACTTGGATATCCCACCATGTCGGCCCATTTCGCCGGAATGCCTTTTGAGGTTCGCCCCTACGCATTGATTTTGGGGTGGCTTCTAACATATTCACCGCACCACCAACCTCGGCCATGGCACAACCGACATTGCCCAGGCCAAGCTTTGAGTCATCATCCTTTACTTTCCAAACACCACCATTTCCATCGGACACGACTCATTTTACCACCAATTCTTACCCTCAACAACCTCGGTATGAGTTTACCGCGGGATAAAAGAGAACTACAAAGAATCCCGAGCAAGAGGAAATCACTCGGAAAATGAAAAGCATGGAACAAAGCCTCAAGAATATACTAGGTCTAAGTGGCCAGAAGAGTGTGGCCTACGCTGACTTATGTATGTTCCCACATGTTCATTTGCCCATCGGTTTCAAGACTCCCATGTTCGAATAGTATGACAGACACGGGGACCCCATAGCCCACCTCAAGAGGTATTGCAATCAGTTAAGAGGAGCGAGCGGAAAAGAAGAACTTCTAATGGCTTATTTTGGATAGAGTTTAGTCGGAATTGCATCCGAGTGGTATATGGATCAAGATATATCTCGCTGGCACATATGGGATGATTTGGCTCGAGATTTTGTCAGGCAGTTTCAATACAATATAGACATAGCTCCAGACAGAAATTCTCTGTCTAATTTCAGAAAGAAGTCTTCAGAGAGCTTCCGAGAATAAGCCATCAAGTGGCGTGAACAATCTGCCAGGGTGAAACCCCCGATGGATGAGACCGAGATAGTTAGTATCTTCCTACAAGACCAAGAGGCTGACTACTTCTAGAACATGATGTCCGCCATGGGAAAGTCGTTTGCTGAGGCTATCAAAATTGGGGAGATGGTCGAGAATTGTTTGAAAACGGGCCGCATATTGAGCCAGTCCGCTATAAGAGCTACGTCCCAAGCTATCCAGAGTGGGTCAGGGGGTGTAGCAAACCGAAAGAAGAAAGAAGAAGTAGCCATGGTGGCTTCAAGTCTGAGAAACCATCGTCAACCTCGAGGTTACTTTGGTTCCTCTCTCAGAACCCTACAACATTATTATCCTCACCAAGATGCGGCTTACGCCATGACTCCTCAGCCTTATGCGGTGATGAATGCCCATCCATACGCCCGGCCACAACAACAGTTTAACCAAAACCGAGCTCCACCTCCTAGAAATAACCCTCTTCACCAAGCTCCATATAATCCCCATCCCCCACAAAATAATTTTCCATACAGTGCCCGTGCCCGTGAGCCACCAAGAAGGAACAACTTCACGCCCATCGAAGAATCATACTCTACCCTTTTCCCAAAGTTGGTCCAAATGGGTTTGTTGTAGCCCGTACCTCCTAACAGGCAAAACCCAGAGTACCCCTCCTACCGACTCGACACCCGATGTGCTTATCATTCAGGGGCTGAGGGGCATGATACTGAAGATTGCTGGACCCTTAAGAGAGCGGTCGAGAACCTGATAGAGCAAAAGCAGATAGAGTTGAGGGATGAGGAGATTCCTAATGTTACAAATAACCCACTGCCGGCTCACAACAACGGGCCAGTTATTGGGATGATTAGTGAAGACAGGGAGTTCAACCCGGCTTTGAAGGCTATCATTGTTATTGCCGATGTTGAAAAGAAGCCCAAAGCTGCAGCAAAGCCAGCTAAAGATGAGAAGAAAAGCAACCCTACTCCTCAAAGAGCAGAAAAGATTGTGGAAACCAAAACAGGGGCAGTACCTCCTAAAGATGTCGTTCTTTATGTTCCCAGGGCCCCCCAGAAAAGAACAGTTCATGTTGAGTCCGCCCAAAAGGTTCGAGCTAAACAAGGGACCTAAAATGTATGTACCAAAGGGGACTTATGTGGCGCGGGGGTCGATAATTTCACCCAGGCTGAATGAGCCTGTGGTTATCAGCCGCGCACCACAGAATCCCATGAAGGATCCCACTACCGTCCCATGGAATTACAACAAAATAGTGGTAACGTACAAAGGAAAAGAAATCATGGGGGAAGTGAACGAAATAGACCCGTCTAGGAAGTACCTCAATCTGGAAGAGTTGAGCAAGACCAAACAGAAGGGTTTCCCGCTTAAAAAGCCAGTTAGTGCTGAAAAGGCAGAGGAATTCCTTCGAAAAATGAAAACCTCGGAGTATGATGTAATTGACCAACTACGGAAGCCTCCCTCCCAGGTCTCACTTCTGTCTCTACTTATAAGTTCGAATGAGCATCAGAAAGTGCTGTTGAAGACACTTAATGAAGCATATGTTCCAGTCGAGACCACGGTTGAGCAGCTGGAAAGAATGGCGGAACGATTTTTTGAAGTCAACCGGATCTCATTCAATCGAAATGACTTGCCTCTAGAAGGGGCTGCCCACAACAAATCTCTCCATTTGATTGTTAAATGTGAAGGATACTATGTGAAAAGAGTTATGTTGCATGGCGGATCCGGGGTTGACATCTGTCCTCTCTCGACCTTACAAAGAATGGAAATTGGGACTAAAAGAATTAGGTCCAACAATGTTTGTGTACGTGCTTTTGATGGCGTTAAAAGAGATATCGTAGGGGAGATTGATTTAATCCTAACTATCGGCCCTGTGGATTTTGAAGTGACGTTTCAGGTTTTAGACATGGACACCTCATACAATTTTCTCTTGGGAAGGCCTTGGATCCATGTTGCCGGGGCCGTACCTTCTACTCTTCACCAGATGGTTAAGTTTGGATACGAGAACCAAGAAATTGTGGTCCATGGAGAAGATGAGCAATCAATCTATATGGACCCATCAGTTCCATGTCTGGAGGCCAAGGAAGGTATCAAGCACATAGTTTACCAAGCTTTTGAGATTGTGGTTGCGGATCAGTGTGAGGAAGGAGCCCCGTGTCCTCAACCTTTCTTGTCAAATGCGTCAATCATGGTCGCCGCTGAAATGATCAAGCACGGGTACAAGCCTGGGAAAGGGCTTGGGCATCTTTGCAATGCATCACAGAACCCATCACCCTAACTGCCAGTGAGAAATTCTTTGGTGTGGGTTTCCAAGCCACAGAAGCTGACGTGACATGGGCTAATGAACTTAAAAAGAATGGGTTGGCCCTGCCTCAGCCAGTTCCGCATATCTCCAAAGCATTTGTCAAGCCTAGATACGTAGAAGAAGAAGAAGATGAGTCCTTCACGACCGAAGAAATCGAGGACATTTGTGGAGCAATGAGGCAGATGTTATATGAGGCATTCAGCCGGGTGAAGGCTCGAGCACCGCTGAGGTGCAATATGTAGGGCCTATGTCAAGCTTCAAAACTGGGAGGCTACTCCGTTCCCAGTCAGGAGGGAATCCTGGTAGTTTTAGTCTTGCCACTTTTTTTACATTTCGAGTTATTTCTGGGTGTAACTCGAATGTGTTTTAGTTTATTGTCTTTTAAATTCCAATGTAAACCTTCCTATCTTTAAAATTCAATGAAATGGAATCAATATTTCATCGCCTATGAATCTCTTTCTTTATTCTTCTTATTTTTCGTTGTTTTTCTTATCTCTCTTTTTAGTTCTAATAATGTGGACTTAAATAACATGACATGCTTGCGGACTTCATGCCCAGATCCCAACACGCTGTCTAACTGTGAAATAATAAATCAAGAACCAGAATATGATGAAGATGAGGCTTTTAAGGAAACAAACCGAGAACTGGAACAATTTGAGAATAAGTCTAAGCCAAACTTAAATGAAACCGAGCCACTTAATTTGGGTAGTTAGGAAGAGGTCCAGGAAACCATGATAAGAATTCACGCTGATGAAAGAACTAGAGATGCATTGATCCAACTTTTGTTCGAATTCAAAGACGTGTTTGCCTGGTCCTATGATGATATGCGAGGACTGAGTGTTGATTTAGTGGTGCAGAAATTGCCAACTTACCCCGGTTATTCCCCTGTCCAACAAAAACAGAGAAAGTTTAAAACCAACATCAATGAGAAGATCAAAGAAGAAGTCACCAAACAGTTGAAAGCAGGTGTAATCCGAGTGGTACGATACACCACATGGTTGGCTAATGTGGTCCCAGTGCCAAAGAAAGACGGGAAGACCCGAGTGTGTGTTGATTATCGGGACTTGAACAAAGTAAGCCCAAGGACAAATTTCCATTGCCAAACATCCACATCCTTGTTGACAATTGTGCTAAACATAAGATACAGTCTTTTGTGGATTGTTATGCTGGGTATCATCAGGTTCCGATGATGAAGAAGATGCAGAAAAGACGGCTTTCACCACACCCTGGGGTACTTACTGTTATAGAGTCATGCCATTTGGTTTGAAGAATGCCGGGGCAACATACATAAGGGCTATGACTGCCATCTTTCACGACATGATGCACCAGGAAATTAAGGTGTATGTGGATGATGTGATCATTAAATCCAAGACGCAGGACGACCATGTGCGAGATTTGAGAAAGTTCTTTGAGCGACTGCGTAAGTATGACTTGAAGTTGAATCTCGCTAAGTGTGCATTTGGAGTACCATCTGGAAAACTTTTGGGGTTTGTAGTCAGTCGGAGAGGCATCAAGTTAGATCCGACAATGATAAAGTCTATTCGCGATTTGCCCCCTCCGAGAACCAAGAAAGAGGTTATGAGTCTGTTGGGTAGGTTGAATTACATCAGCAGGATTATTGCTCAGTTGACTTCTACGTGTGAGCCCATCTTTAAGCTGCTGAAGAAAGATTTAGATGGACAGATGAGTATCAAGAAGCTTTCGACAAAATCAAAGAATATCTGTCGAATCCGCCAGTCATGGTCCCACCCGAACCTGGAAGGCCTTTATTTTTGTATTTGATAGTCTTGGGGAATTCCTTTGGATGTGTTCTCGGGAAACATGATATGACCAGAAAGAAAGAACATGCCATATACTATTTGAGAAAGAAGTTCACTAATTATGAAGCCAAATACACTTTATTGGAAAGGACTTGCTGGGCCCTAACTTGGGTCGCTCAGAAGCTTAGGCATTACTTGTTGGCCTACACCACCTATCTCATCAACAAATTGGATCCTTTGAAATACATATTCCAAAAGCCAATGCCCACGGGAAGGTTAGCAAAATGGCAAATCCTGCTCACCGAGTTTGACATAGTCTATGTCACCCGCACGGCAATGAAAGCTCAAGCTTTAGCGGATCACCTAGCCAAAAATCCTATTAATGATGAATATCGGCCTTTGAGTACTTACTTTCTAGACGAGGAAGTAAATTCAGTTGAGGTAATCTCAGAAGACACCAACGCTTGGAAAATGTTCTTCGATGGAGTTGTGAATGTAAAAGGTGTCGGGATTGGGGCAATTTTGATCTCACCCACCGGTCAAAACTATCCGGCCACAGCCCGACTTCGGTTTTTCGGCACAAACAACACTACCGCGTATGAAGCCTGCATTATGGGCATGAACATGGCAATCGATCAGGATGTGGAAGAATTGTTAATCATGGGAGATTCGGACTTGATTATCCGACAAGCTCAGGGTGAATGGGAAACTCGGGATGTCAAGCTTATTCCATACATGCAACACATGGAGGATCTTAGCAAATAGTTCAAGTCCATCGAGTTCAGGTACATTCCTCAGTTTCACAATGAGTTAGCCGATGCACTAGCTACTTTGGCCTCGATGCTTCCATATCCAGGAAATGTTCACATTGACCCACTGGAAATCCAAATTCGAGAAAAGAATGGTTATTGCAGCGCAGTTTAAATGGAGCCTGATGTTCAACCATGGTATCATGATATCAAAAGATTCTTGAAAACAAAAGAATATCCTGAGCAAGCTAGTGTAGACCAAAAGAGAACCATTAGAAGACTTGTCAGTGGCTTCTTCTTGAGCGGAGAGGTCTTGTACAAAAGGACTCCAGATCTGAACCTCTTAAGATGTGTGGATGTCCAAGAGGCCGGAAGGATCATGAATAAAGTACACGCAGGAGTGTGTGGACCCCATATGAATGGATACGTCCTTGCAAAGAAAATCCTTTGAGCAGTTAATTACTGGATGACATGGAAAAGGATTGCTTCAGTTTTGTCCGAAAGTGTCATCAGTGTCAGGTACACGGTGACCTGATTCATGCACCGTCTTCAGAATTACATCCTATGTCAACACCGTGGTCGTTCATTGCTTGGGGTATGGATGTCGTTGGGCCAATCGAGCCAAATGCTTCAAATGGGCACAAATTTTAGTTGCCATTGACTACTTCACAAAGTGGGTCGAAGCGGTCACTCTCAAATCCGTCACTAAGAAAGCAGTGGTAGACTTCGTGCACTCCAATATCATCTGTCATTTTGGTATTCCTAAAACTATCATTACGGACAATGCTGCAAATTTGAATAGTCATTTGATGAGGGAGATATGTGAACAATTTAAAATCACGCATTGGAATTCTACCCCTTATCGACCCAAAGCTAATGGTGCTATTGAAGCAACAAACAAGAACATCAAGAAGATTCTCAGAAAAATGATTCAAAGTTGTAGACAATGGCATGAAAAGTTGCCGTTTGCATTGTTGGGGTATCGCACAACTGTGCGCACATCAGTTGGAGCAACACCCTATCTATTGGTTTATGGCACTGAAGCCGTAATACCTGCAAAAGCTGAAATCCATCTCTCCGAATCATCATTGAAGCTGAGATTAAGGATAATTAGTGGGTCAAGACCCATCTAGAACAGTTAACCCTGATTGATGAAAAGCGGATGGGCGCAGTTTGCCACGAGCAATTGTGTCAACAAAGAATGGCCCGTGCCTACAACAAGAAAGTGCGGCCTAGGAACTTTGAAGTGGGGCAACTCGTTTTGAGACGTATTCTTCCGCATCACAAGGAAGCAAAAGGAAAGTTCGCTCCAAACTGGAAAGGTCCATACATTATAAGAAAATTATTGCCGAAAGGGGCGTTGTACTTGGCAGACATTGAAGGAAATGACCCTGAAACAGCTGTCAATGCACACGCGGTCAAAAGGTATTACGTTTAACCATTCTGCGATACCAAGATTCTCCGGTTGGTTGACGAAGGCTTTCATTCTCGCTACCCAAACACCTTAACCCTTTGCTAACCCTTTGAGCCAGTTACCTTTCTTTGATTACCTTCTTTGGAACCCGAAAACGTTTGTAAAAAAAACCCAAAAGAAAATCAAAAACAATGTTTTCCCTGAACTACATTTGACTTGTTTCCAAGGATACGTAGGCAACCTCTCTCTCTGGGGTTCAGTCACACCAAAACAAAAATTCCATATCTCCCAAAGTTGAAACTGGGGCAGAAGTTATAGTGGTTCGGCGACGGTTCGCCAGAAAGGTTCCAAAGTTGTAATTCAATCCAAACTCTTTTTACCCTAAATCTTATTCAAGTCCTTCTGATCAATCGATGAAGATGTTCAAAATAGGAAGATGTTGGTTATTTGAATCTGATACAATCAATTGAGAGAAATAAAATGAGAGAGTCTTATTGGTGAAAACCCACAGGGGCACCATGAGGCGATGGTGAGCAGAGAAATTGAACATGAGAGAGTCTTGTTAGTGAAAACTCAAAACGAGCACTACAAGGCGACGGTGAGAAGAGAAATGAGAGAGGTCAGTTGGTGAAAACCCGCAAAGGGAGCCATTGATCGAAAAGGGAATCACTTACAACCATCGGTACTGATAAGAGTCCTGGCAAAGTTTTCTCGGTTTTAAGGTATGATGGGATATTGGATAGTTGCGCAGATCGGGTATCCAGTCCAAGAAACATGTCATGTCTATTGAAGTTTGCATGCACTCCGGATAAGTCCTTCTTTCCTTCCCCGAAAAGGACACTTCTCGTTTAAATTCATTATCATGTCCTTTGTTTACTTTTCTTTGAATCCCTTTCGGTCTAATCCTCCTCCGAAGCTAATACAAAGAAAAGATGGCAAGATTGCTTTTACAGGTTTCTGTTTAACAAAAGTTAAAATTCAAGGAAGGGAACCCAGCCTCAGCAGGTGCATCAAGTCGATCTCGACTGGCCATGATGGCCGATGCTCCAGAGTCAAAATTATTGAAAAGGAAAGAAATCCAAAGTCAAGTGCCCATAAAGGCAACATAAAGAGATAAGGCCAAAGCCCCACACGGGCTAACCGTCACGCGAAATTTTGGAAAGTCAAGATCCCTGGGTTTAGAAAGGAAACCAATCTCCAGAAAGCCAGCGAGCAATGGAGATTTTCATCGAAAGAGTTGGGCCGAGATCAAGTGATCAAAACAATCAAGGCCACAAAACCAACCACCGTTTCAAACTGACAAATTGTTCTTTGATTTTAAAACAGGAAAACAAGTGCAGTCTAAAACAATCGTGCAAGAAGCAGGTGCAATAAAAGCAAGTTATACAGAAACCAAAACGGTTCTGCAGCAAAAGTTGACCCGAAAAGGGAAGTCGCTTTTTAAACTCTTCATTCATTCTCCTAAATAAAATAAAATAAAATAAAAAGAGAAGAAGAAAGAAAAGAAGAAGGAAAATATATAAAAAAAATTATCATGGTAGCCTAAGGTCCCCAATCTCTAGCTACGTTTTTCCAAACATAGGGTCCCATTCCCTAATCGCTGCCAGCATAACATGGTAGTCTTTTTCATATAGGGTTCCATTCCCTAGTTGATCCCCGGCATAACCCGAGGACCTTTTTCTGGCATAACCCGATGACTTTTCCCGGCATAACCCGTGGACCTCCCCAGCATAACCCGAGGACCTTTTTTTTTCTTTTTTTTTCGGCATAACCCGATGACTTTCCCGGCATAACCCGTGGACCTCCCCGGCATAACCCGAGGACCTTTTCCGGCATAAATCGATGACTTTTCCCGGCATAACCCGTGGACCTCCCCGGCATAACCCGAGGACCTTTTTTTTTGCATAACCCGACGACTTTCCCGGCATAACCCGTGGACCTCCCCGGCATAACCCATGGACCTTTTAACGGCATAACCCGATGACTTTTCCCGGCATAACCTGTGGACCTCCCCGGTATAACCCGAGGACCTTCTTTCGGCATAACCCGATGACTTTCCCGGCATAACCGGTGGACCTCCCCGGCATAACTCGAGGACCTTTTCCGGCATAACCTGATGACTTTTCCCGGCATAACCCGTGGACCTCCCCGGCATAACCCGAGGACCTTTTTTTGGCATAACCTGATGACTTTTCCGGCATAACCCGTGGACCTCCCCGGCAAAACCCGATGAACTTTTTTCCGGCATAACCCGATGACTTTTCCCGTCATAACCCGTGGACCTCCCTGGCATAACCCGAGGACCTTTTTCGGCATAACCCGATGACTTTCCCAGCATAATCCATGGACCTCTCCGGCATAACCCGAGGACCTTTTTTCCGGCATAACCCGATGACTTTTCCGACATAACCCGTGGACCTCCCCGGCATAACCCGAGGACCTTTTACGACATAACCCGATGACTCTGCCAGCATAATCCGTGGACCTTTCCGGCATAACCCGATCATTTTGCCAGCATAACATGGTAATCTTTCCAACATAGGGCCTCCGATCCACATTTGATTTTATTTTAGATATAGGGTCTCCACTCCCTAATCTATTTTCCTCAGGGATACACAATCCCGATTTTAATTGCTTTCAATAAAGAAATAGTTTAGATTTTGTTACAATAACTCCCGAAATTTTCTTAGTGAAAATTGGAGCAGAAAAATTTTGTTTGTTTGTTTGCTTTGGTGTCTGAGCAGGTTATACCTCAAGACACAGGGTTCGAGATGACCAAAAGAGGAAGTCTCGATCCAGAATAAAAGAAAAAGAAAAATAAGAAAAGAAGTTGAACTTTAAGTGTAGAAGCTGAGGAAAGATGCGGACTGCTTAAGATATGATTGAAGTCACAAGCTTTGCATGTCCCGCCTTGATCCGAAAAGCTGAAGAAGAATGAACCAGCGGTTGCAGCTAACGAACATCAAGATTCAGATCAGAGTCAGCATGAAGAACCAACCAAGACTCAAGATCAAGCTATAGAAGGTTTATAGATAGGAATCTTGTAACTCATAGTTGATAGGCTTAGCAAGTTTAGCTTTTCATATTTCATTTTGGTGTAATAAGGAGCTCAGCAAGCAGAAACAGCATCAACAACAGTGAAATCACAGTTTCTCGGTAGTCCCAGCTACCAAAACTTCCAGAACTACACTGACCTGATTCCTTTATAGCCAAGGATATGTAGCCATCCTCTGAAGCAAGGTTCGGTCAGACTTTTTCAAAAGATGCTTCCTATGGAGTTTCAAACGGGCAAAAATCGCTCGTAATTGCTCATTTGATCTTTGCCCGAAAACCCTTCGTGTTTCCGAGCAAAGAGGGGCAGCTGTGAGCATGTGACTTTTTCCCTATACGAAATACTGCTATAAAATCAAAGAAAATAGATTTTTTTCAATTATTTGCCATTTTATAAGATTTTTGTAGGATTTGACTAATTGTTTGTATTTTTGTGCATATTTAATTTTTGTTAAAAATAATAAAAAAAATGTCAAAAAATACAATGCATTGCATTTATATTTTGTTTTTATATTTTTAAGATTAATTAGTTAATTATTTGTTTAATTGAAAATGAAAATCATACAAAATGGCTCATTTCTATATTTTTGTTTTTAATTCTTGGATTAGTGATTTTTCTCTTTTCTGAAATTCTTTAGGAGCCGTTGTCTGCCTTGCAGATGAGTCTCCTTTATCTTGCATCATTGGGAGCTTTCCAGGTGCATGACTTGAATCTCCCTCCATCATGCTTTCAACTCTATCTGTCAGCTTGACAATTTGATTATCTTGATCTTGCATATGCTTCGTTAACCCTTCAATTGCCTTTGTTGAATTTGCGAGTTGTTCTTCAACAGTTGAGGTATTAGTCACCATTGCTTGGATAACCGTCGTGGATGGTGGAGCAAAGCACGAATTTTCTCTTACACCATACTTTGAGTGGAATAACTCACGTGGAGTGCTTGGAGCAGATCCAGTGATCAAGACATCATCATCGCCCCTGTGTGATGTGTATCTTAGATCTATAAGGGNTAATTGAAAATGAAAATCATACAAAATGGCTCATTTCTATATTTTTGTTTTTAATTCTTGGATTAGTGATTTTTCTCTTTTAGTTTAGGACCAAGTAACTGTTTAAAATTTATAATTAGACAATTGGCTTAATTTTACAATTTAGATTAATTTAGGATTTTAATTAAAGAAAAAGAAAAAAGAAAAAAAAAGAAATAAAAGTAATTAAAGGTTAATTTAAAAAAGGGATTTGTTTTGAATTTGGGCCATTTTATTGCCAAGATCCGCTCCCAAACCTCACCCAGGCCCAGGCCCAAAACTAACCTTACCCGGTCCACCCATTTAAACCAAAACAACCCCGTTTTGTTTTCCCTCAATCACAACCGTTGGATCATTGTGATCCAACGGCTCCGAACTGGTTAACCTTTTATCATATAACTGTCCGAACAAGTCAACCCTCCCATTTCCCCTCTCATTTCAGTCTTTCATCTAAACCAAGAGCAAACCCTAGCCGCCTAAAAAAAACCTCGCCGGCTCCGCCCTCTCCGCCGCCCGAAAATTGCCCCACGCCAGCGGCACCACTCCAGATCACCTGAAAACTTCACCCCGTGATCTTAATCTCCCCCTCATCTCATATCCGTTTGTGGATTCCTTCAAAACTCCTCAGACCTCTCCAAATTTTGGATCTGAGAAGTTAACTTACCCAACCCCCAAATTTGTCTGACCAGACCACTCCCAAACCCAACCAAATCACTACCCCATACTACTCACCTCACCCTCTTCATCATTCCACCATCAGTTTGACTCAAAAACCTACCAAATTCCCCCAAATCTAGATCTAGAACGACAAACAGAAAACCCTAGTTTGTTCCTTTCTTGATTTTTTCCGAGCTTTCAAGACTCAATTTGATTGAAACCTACGCTAATTGATTGTTCTCACCAAGAACGATTGATTAGCGTTATTTTTGGTCTATTTCGAAGATTTTTCGGGTTCGCCGTAGTCCTTTCAAGCCAGCCGTCCCTGTTGTCTGTGTTAGGTGTACCTGTTATCCTTCCTTCCCTCTTTTTCTTTCTTCTGTGCTTTCTTTCTTCCTCTTTCTGACTAGCATGTGCTCGGCCATTGTGTTTAATTGAGGCCATTTGATTAATGCTTAGTTAGAGTCCAATGACTAGGTTTAGCCTTAAATACCTTTCAAGACTGTTTGTTTGAAGTAATAACCTAATTAGTTTAATTACTTATTAATTAGTTTAATTGCATGATTTGTTAATTTAATCAAATTTAGGTTAATTAAGTTAGCTATTAAGTTTTGTCGCATCACTGCTTCTATTTTTTTTAATTGCTGTTTTTTTTTTGTTTTGGAATTCAGGTTTGTTTGTTTTTATAGAGTCAATTGGCTAAGTGCCCTGATTCAGTCATTGGCTTAGGTTTAAATTAGGATATTCGTTTTAGCTAGGCTGCCTTGATTTAGTTCCAGTCAGCTGAGTTTTAAGCTTTGAATGGTTTAAGATTTGAAAAGGTATTAACAAAGGTTTAAGGGGGTTAATTGAAAACTAAATCGGGAGGGGGGGGGGGGTCCAGGTCTAGAATTGCCTAGAAGGTTCTGGAAGATTCTAGAAGGGGCTAATGATTAAATAAAACAATCTAAATTTAGGTCTTAATTGGTTGAAACTGATATATTTAGTAAATGTAAGGGTAAAACTGGTTTTACATAAGGTAAAAAATTAGAAGGTTCTAGTATTTTGGACACCTGCCCCATTCTTGGCAAAAAATACTGAAATTGGGTTGGGAAAAGGACATACAGCTGTCAAAGATGTTGTACTACTCTGAAATTTTAGAATTTAGGTTAGAATATTCCCTTTTGATGCCATTTTTGTAAACTCTATAAAAGAAAAAGCATTCACTCATTCACGGACACACAATGATCAGCATTTTTCTGCACAAAAAGGGTTTTCGAAAACAAAGAGAAAAATTTCCTTAAAAAGTTCTTTGAAAACTTCAGTTTCTTCGAGTTAGATGACTAGGCTGGTATTCTGATTTTGGGAGATATTTTGAGTGTTGATTCTGGGTTTTCTCTGGTTTGATTTTACTGTTGCTGCTTGGTTTTGTTGGCTACTCCTTCTTCAAAGTTCTGATTAGTATTTCATCCCTGTTTACTGCTTGTTTTTTACTGCTACAAGGTATTAATCCCACCTCCTCTCATGTACTGTTTGTTTTGAGGTTATATAGCATCAGTAAGTTTGCGACAAATATGTATACTGAATGAGCTTTTCATGTGCTACTTGGCTGTTTTGGTATGAATGTAGTAGATTTGACTGTTTGAACATGGATATTCAATTGCTGAAATGGTCTCCTTTCTCTCTTTCTGATTGTTTATCATTTAAGTCAAAGATACACTAGTTAATGGATCTCAATAAATGCTGAAACCTGCACTTTATCTTTACTGTTTTGTATGTGAGTGGCAATAAGGCCAAGCAATCTCAGGGTTGGAATTTGAAATGCTGACTTGTGAGAAACAGCTCTATAGCTGATTTCTTGCAAGATTGAAGTTTGGTTTGAAGGATTTGGTGGCAGTGGAAAAGCTTTGAAGTTAGGAAGAAATTTTGCTTTTGTTTTTACTTTTAAAAATTTTCTTTTCTTCTCTTCTTTAGATGTTAGTTATATTTAGGAGTAAATTGTAAATTTATGGACCTTTTGTAAAAATGAACTGTTAGAATGATTTCAAATTTAATTATGTTTAATTATTAGTATAGGTTCATAGCACGAGGACCTCTTTGTAATAAGCGTTATTACTGCATAATGGTTTGAATACGGCACGAATTGGGTTAGACTTGCAACAAGGCCCAATATGGGACTCACTTGAGCAAGTCTGGTCCAGGCGAATGGGCCTGGGCATTAAACCCAGTAGCATGATCCTTATTGTGAAGTTTCTTTGACAATCATAGTATAAACACATGCTATTATGTCTAGCGAATTATGCGATTTATTTTTAAACTAGCATGGTTGTTTGATCTTTGAATGCTGATTTTTACTTAACAACAATTGAAATATAACTGTTATGAATATGCGAATTTGGTTAATTCGGACGTAGAGGTGGATAGGCCTAGCTAGAAAACATGTAGCTGTCACACCTCCTTTTTACGCTACACCCACAAGGGTGTAAAGGAGTTTTTCCACTTAAAGGACAATCGGAACGGGATTTATTATTAAGATTTCAGAGTCGCCACTTGGGAGATTAATGGTGTCCCAAGTCACCAGTTAAATCCCGAACCGAGGAAATTATTGACTCTGTTAACAGTCCGCGAACCAGAAATCCTGATATGGAATTCTGTTAACCCGGGAGAAGGTGTTAGGCATTCCCGGGTTCCGTGGTTCTAGCACGGTCGCTCAACTGTTGTATTTGATTTTATCTGATTTCAAAACATGTTTTAATCTATGTGCTTTTTAACCGCTTTTATTATTATTATTTTAAAGAGAATTGCAACGTCGTGAAAACATGTCTCGAACCGCGTCACATAAATGCACCCGCGATTTTTGACACATTTTGACTTCGTTGAGATTTGGATTTGGGTCACATAATTGCGCACCCGAGTTTAGGAAGGTAATGTTATTAAAATACGCGCTTAAAGAGGCTAACGCGTTATTATCTTTGGGGAAGGCCGTGAAATTCGCTAAACGGCCCATCCCGAAGTCTAGGTATTTTAACACAAACACTTATCAAGGGCCTTTGTCTAGCGAGGCTCGTCTCGTTTATTATTTGAAGTCTAGTCCTAAAATAAACTATGATTTTCTACTTAGTTTGTCTCTAATAAAAGAAGAAGCCTTAATTAATCGGTGTAAACTAGCATTGAAAGGTATTATAACATGATATTAAATCAAGCAAAACTTTAATAGTCGTCATGGGATCTTCAGCAGATTGGGCTTCATAACAGCCTAAAAGGAGGAGACTCAATTGACCTCACAAGGGACAGGTTGCCTGAGGTTGGGCCCTAAATAGGTTCAGGCCCAAGTCTTATTCACCTCAAAAGTGGTCACGTTTGAGACCCTTAAATGCCTAGATTCCTTACTGACTTTTTATTTGTGATTTTGGCTGTCAACGAGCCTGATTATTGGTGAAACACACAGGCACTCATAGGCTTAGGCCCAGGTCCCCACGAGTACATAAATCTGACTGGACTTGGGCCGTTCACTAAAATATTGAGGCCCAAACGACTTGCAAATAGACTGATTTGTTAAACCAAAGAGATCCGCAATTCAATTGGACTAAATGCTTATTGAAGTTACTACAAGTTAATACAAGTGTGTTCAGCAATTTACAATCAGGACAGCATACAGAAGTTACTACAAGTCTACAGCTAGGTAACCATGAGTCAAAACAGTCCGAAATGGTCCAAATTACTACTTACACAGTCCGGTTTTAGTTCCACTATGCATACAGGAGTAACAATATGCCACTAACCAAATCACAAAAGTTTATCTAAAACATACAGAATTGTTAAAATTACAAGGCAATATCTAAATTTTGGGCTTCAATTTCATTTCATGTTTTCAACAGGAGATGCTACATCAAACCAGTCTCGAAGTGTACCTGGAATTAGAAAGGAATAGGAAATGAGAGAAGTCAGCAGCAATAGCAGGACTCAACAGCAATTCAGGAACAATTTCAGAAATCCAGCAATGGATCAATCAACGCAGCAACATCAAGAGCAATTTCAAATCAAAATAACTTCTCAAACACCCAGGAACATTTCAGCAATCAAAAACCCACTAAACTGACCCAAAACTGACTTGTTTGAACTCAAAACTCAATCGAAATCAAACCAGGAATGATTCTAAACCTCAGCTGTCAGAATTTGAGCTAAGAAATGCAAATCAACCACTAAACTTGAAATCAACCTAAGAAATGAATGGAACTGTACGTTTTTTTTTTGAATTTTCTGTAGCTTTTGTATATTTTTTTTTTTGAGATTTTAGGATGGAAAAGAGACTTCAAAATTTCAGATCTAGAATATTGAATCTGGGAATTCAAATTTGGATTCTGGAAGCTATTGCCTAGTTTTTTGGGGGAATTGTGGGGTTCAAAAACTTTTTATTCAAGGCACTAGAGGCTGCCTTTTATAGGCGAAGATGAGGGCAGCCCCCAATTTTCTATTTTCCTCTTAGTCCCTATTTTATTTTCAGCTTAGTCTTCTCTTTACTGACTTGTTTCTCAAGTTAACACACTAAAATTACTGAACCTTACACTAAAGCCCTACTTTGGAACGTCCTAGAAGATTCTAGTTCCAACTACCATGTGCTAACCAATCCTAAATATCTAACTACCCTTGAATTCAACCTGAAATTACTGCCTAGCTTAACTAAGCCTCATCCCCCTTTTTATCCCTGAAATTGTTAACCATGCTAACTATTCTAACCCTTCTAACTGAGCATGGTTAATTAACTACCAAACTAAGAGTTAATCAGCTATATCCAAACAACTAGACTAACTGAAATGATTATACTAAACTAAAAATATTAACGGAAATGAACACAATTATACTAAACTAACAGATTTAACCATGAATGACAATTAAGCTAGCAATATTAGAAACAGAATTTAATCATCCCTTATACTAAATCAGAAAATTGAAGTGATATCTACTGAATTAAAAGCTAATAATCACAAAAACAACAATTAAACTAAAACCTAAACTTAAACTGAACTAAACTAAGATGGATTAACTCGAGTGATTGACTAATGTGACCCGGGACGAACCCAAATAAGCACAGAAGAATGGCAATCAAATAAAACTATACTTAAATTGATTAAAACAATTAATTAATTAAAAAGAACACTAAGAACGCCTAAGGAAAACTTACCGGCCAACCATTGTTGTTTGAATCCTCCAGGATTCTTGACACGTAACATCCCTAATCGTGTGTTTTCAAAAGAGTCTTTGAGCCTCTTCACTCTTGGGCCAAGCTCTAGCCCAATACAGCTCCGAAGTGGCTGATTGTCCTTAAATAAATGAGTAAGGGGCCATTGCTTGCCCAAACCCCTTCTCAACAATAATTAAAGGCCTAGCTCTTTCACCTTAAGCATGTCCATGATTGAGAGCTTCTTAGTGAATTTCAAATTAGGCTTAAATATGGGTATCCTTAGTTTCTCTTAGTGAAATACAACCTTTTAAAATAATAAATTGAGGTGTGCCATACACAAACAAAATCCATAACCTATGGCCCTCACATTGTAATTGACTTAGTGTAGAAAAGGTTTTTAAAACATTCTTAGTTTGCTTTAGGCGCGTTTTATAATAAATCATCGCGGCTATGGGTACGGTTCCCGTGGCATAGTCATGATACCTAATTCCAAAAATCGGCGGTGCATTTCATGTAGCCCGATCATAATAACTTCGAATATTAATAAAATAAACATGTCGTGAATCGCGGGTGCATTTCATGTAGCATGGTTCGCGATGTGTTCCAAAACAAACAAGTGTACGACAATCGTAACTTATTCAAGAAATAATTACATAAATCCTAAAAGCGGCTAATATAATTAAAAGTGGTTTAAGAGTTTAAAAATGCACAATAGGTTTAAAACATGTACTAAATCGAATAATTAAGCCAATTTTAATAGTTTAAGCGACCGTGCTCGAACCACAGAACCCCGGAATGCCTAACACCTTCTACCGGGTTAACAGAATTCCTTACTTAGAATTTCTGGTTTCGGCAGACTTTAAAATAAAGTCAAATTTCTCCTCGATCTGGGATTTAAAATAAATTGGTGACTTGGGACACCACAATAAATATCCCAAGTGGCGGCTCTAAATAAATAAAAATAATCCCATTTCGATTTATGTCACGTTAGTTGGAAAACTCCCTTATATTACCCTTTCGGGTAGTAAAAAGGAGGTGTGACAAGCATCTTCTGCTGAAGTTTTTGAAAAAGCTTTACGACAAAACTAATGAATCCATGACAAAAAAAAAACTTCAGCTTATTTAGTGCTGAAGTTTTTACAACTGAAATAAATAACTTCAGCATCTTCTGCTGATGTTTTTGAAAAAGCTTTACGACAAAACTAATGAATCCAGGACAAAAAAAACTTTAGCTTATTTAGTGCTGAAGTTTTTACAAATGAACTAAATAACTTCAGCATCTTCTGCTGAAGTTTTTGAAAAAGCTTTACGACAAAACTAATGAATCTAGGACAAAACTTCAGCTAAAACATGCTGAAGTTCAGCAAATAGAGAGCAAAACTTCAGCTAGTAGAGTGCTTAAGTTCAGCAATTACAAGCAACTTCAGGCCCGTCTACTAGAATGCGGAAGTTTGCGTGATTGCCTTTGCGACTTCAGGCCCGTATGCCCGAAGTTTACGCAAAAAGTGAGTACGCTTGCAATTTTTTTGCAAAGTGAGTATAAGTTAAAACGTGACCCAAAAAGCGGGTATAGATGCAAATCCCCACTATTTTGTTCCTTATGATGTTGCATTCTATAGCCCAATACAATATCCAACCCAAGTCTAATAGAAACCCAACAGACCCAGCCAACCAAAACCCATTCTTTTTTAAAAACATAATTAGACAATAATCGAGAACATTTTGCAAAATCCTAGCAGTAATAAGTAATTAACAAATATGGTAGCTAATTAATTACATTTGTAGCACAATCCCATTAAAATAGGAATTACTAATTAATAGCACTTCACAAATCTTACGAATCCATTCACACAACTTTCTATTCCTCATTTAATGCATTACCCCAAGATGCTCTCATTTCATTTTATTATACTTGTAATATATTAAATTTAATAATTCATTGTGTTGTATAATTGTTGAATACATGATGAATAATATATACTCATAGTAAATTAATGATACATATTCATATGTATGTATTATACTACTATCATATCCGACGTATTTATGGTATACACATATGATATAATTATATTATTATAGTCATTCACAAATTCTCCAGCCATTGTACATATAAAATGTATATTAATGTTAATGTTAGTGAATAATTAAATATATACATGGAATAAATATATACACGGTATTATAATAGTATATATTTATGTATAAATATATATACACGATATAATGATGGTATTTAATAGTGTATAAATTACAACGATATTCTTGTATATTATATACACAGTATACCGACGATAAATAAATAAATAAATTACAGTGATATTCTAGTATGTTAATTTTATATGTTAGCATATTAGTTTCTCTTTAACGTGCTTCTAGTTTTTTTAGCCATGGTGGAAAGGTGATTGTGGAGCACAGGTTGCTGCTAAGGTTTTGAATGGAAAAGAAATGTGATATAGTTCAAGATAAATGAGAGAGAAGAGAAATAAGATAATACATGTAATCCCTAATCTTGTGGAAAAGTTACGTAAGTTACATACAATTAAAGGAAAATTGTATTTTGTTTGAATGGGCTACATTTGTTATAAAATCTGCTTTTATGTAAATAAACCAAAAATAGTAATATTAATACAAATACTTTTTTGTTAGTGACCTACAACGTAAAAATCTCAGGGAGGAGAAATTCCAAAATAGCCAAATTTATAAGTGGTCGTTCAAAAATAGCCAAGTTTCAAAAGTAATCGAAATTTAGCCACTTTTCATGTAAAGATAAATCCGAGCGAAAACACTGTTCAAAACCCAAAAAATACGCCAGTATATTATGCTGGAGTTCCAGCATAAGTATACTTGAACTCCAGCATATTATACTGGAGTTCCAGGATAAGTATGCCGGAACTCCAGCATAATATGATGGGGTTCCAGCATAAGTACACTAGAACTCCAGCATAATAGACTGGAGCTCCAGCAAAGTATACCGGTCCAATATAATATGCTGGAAGTTCATACACAAGTGCTCGAATCTCCAGTATATTATGCTGGAACTTCTCGTGTGTTGGAGTTCTAACATAATATGCTGGAAGTTCATACACAGGTGCACCGAACTCCAGTATATTATGCTGGACCGGTCTCTGTCGCAACAAAATAGTGGCTATTTTTCATTGACTTGGTAAACGCTGGCTATTTTTGAATGACCAGTCCGAAAACTAGCTAGACCGTGCTATTTTTACAAAATCTCAATCTGGAGGACCTAAGCCCAAAAAGAAAGAAAGAAATATCCAGCCCACTCTAGAAAAGGATCTAATCCCTCCGGAAGGACTGAAATGCCCCTCTATTTCCTCCAAATTTATCTATTATCTATTAATCTATTATCTATGTATCTATTATCTGTTACTCTATTAAAAGCACGAAGGCCCTTAAAGAAATATTGTTCGCCTTTTTTACCCTTTAAAATATGATTTCACACAAGACAAAATAGTCAATTAATTATTTTCCTAATATTTAAGAATAAAAATTTAATTACTTTTCTAAATATTAGGACTTCAAAGTCAACTAAATTTAACATATTATATTCTTCCTTATTTAAACTATATAATATTATAAATTTGCAAAAGAAAAAAAATAACTAACAATCAATTCCTCTTAGTTTTAGGAGTCAATAATTAAGATTGTATTATATGAAACTGTAATACATTTTCATATTATATTTTAAATATCTTCTACTAAATTTTTTTTTCTTAATAAACTTTTTTTTTGTATAATATTTAAAAATTACAATCAATACGTAGAATAAATAACAGAGAAATATCTATATCTAAAAATATAAAAGAGAAAAAGAGAGAAAGATGATTGGTATAATATTAATAGTCCCGCACACAAAAATTCGAAACTGAAATATTCATGAATATCTTATCCTTGAAATAGAATTCTTACTAGATAAAATTATAATTATGCAAACACTTAAAATTTGGGATGAGCTAATTTTAAGAATTTGTATCAACAAAAATAAATAATTTTCTCAATATTGAGAATAAATAACTAAGTATTTAAATTAACTAATTAGCAAAAAATTTAATTTATTATTTTTCTAAATTCATCATATAAGTAAAATTATTTTTAAGTTAGACAACTCAAAATATATAAATTTATTTCTAAAAGAATAGCACTACGGTGAAAGAAATCGGTAAATTTTGCAAAATCACTTATCCTATGATATTAAGAGTTAAAATGATTAAAATACAAGCTCAAAGGAATACATAAATAGGGTACACTCGCAAAGTGCGTATATATCTACCTATTTATATCTATATCTATATTATATTAAAAGCATGACTAAAATTTTAGTTTACAGCGACTAAAATTTTAGTTATTAATTCTTTCCTTATTTGAATTAGGTAGGATTTCCTAATATTTAGAAATTTAAATTGAGTAATATTCTACTTTTATATTCTTACCTTGTTAGAATTACGTGAAATACAAAAATAACCTTTTTTTTAATGAACTTTCAAATTACAAAAGATAATTTCTTTTTTCCTTGGATCCTCGAACCCGTTATAATTTTTTGTTCCATTACGTTTAGAGATCTTTATGTAATTTCTTTTCATCTTATGCTTTCTCCAAAGTACTACAAGATGGCCACTTAATTCGTTTAGTATTTTAATTATAATCTAATTTTTATGTAATTTTGTAACGACTCGACTGGTCATTTTGAGTATCTGCATTTCGCTCGGTATTCTGAGGGCTCGAATATCTCCGCATGATGCATATGACTTGCGTAAGTTGTCGGTATTGGTTTTAAAGTTACTCGATCAGCATTATGAGCTCTAAGTTGGAAGAGTTGACAAAGTTTGACTTTTTAGCATTTGACCTCGGAATGGAGTTTCGTCAGTTCCGTTAGCTCCGTTGGGTGATTTTGGTATTAGGACCGCATCCGAATTGACCAGGAGTGGACTTTTTGATATTGGGTCGGATTCCAATTCCGGAAGTAGGAATAGGTCCGTAATGACAAATGTGATTTGTGCGCAAAATTTGATGTCAATCGGAGGTGATTTGGTACGTTTCGGCATTTGTTATAGAAGTTGAAGTTTCAAAGCTCATTGATATTGACTTGAGGTGTGATTCATCGTTTCAAGGTTGTAATGCGTGATTTGAAGCTTAGAGTAGGTTCATTTTGTAATATGGAACTTGTCTGCAAAACTTGGCGCCGTTGGGAGTTGATTTGATATGGTTTAGACACTCGGTTTCAATTCTAGAAGTTCTTGAATTTTAAGTTTATCTTCATGCATTTTGGCGTTCAATTCGTAGTTTTAGAGATTATTTTGATGTTTAGATCGCGTGAGCGAGTTCGCATGATGTTTTTAAACTTGTCTGCATGATTGGTTTGGAGCCTTGAGGGCTAGGGTGAGTTTCGGAATAAATTCTCATGATCTTTTAGTGCTGGTTCTGGTTTTGTCGAATTTGCGATGTTTTGGTCGCAAATGCGGCCATCGCATTTGCGAAGCAGCCTCGCATTGCAAAGCCTGGTCTACTAGGCAATTTTTGTATTTGCGATAAGCCCTGCTGCATTTGCGAAAGCTGTCTTCGCATTTGCGAAGTTTTGGTCGCAAATGCGACCTTCACAGGGATCCTCCTGATTTGCAATTGCGATAAGTTTTTCGCAAGTGCTGAGAATTCCGAGTCTTAGCTTCATTTTTATATATTTTGAACTCTAGCTTCGATGAGAGGCAATTTTGTGAAGGGATTTTCATACAAAATCATTGGGTAGGTGCCTGTTATCAATTTCCAACTATATTTCATGATTTTATACAAGATTTAACATCAAATTCATGAGAAATCTATGAAAATTTTGGGGATTCTGTCAAAGTTTTGAAAAATAAAAATTTGGGATTTGAGAGTTGAATAGGACTCAGATTTGAAAAATAAAAACACATATTTGGACTTGTGAGGCTATAAGTAGTCAAGACCTACCCTTGGACCTGGGTTTTGATGGGGCGGGCCTGGGATTTCACTTTTGTTGACTTTTCAAAATCTAATAAAAATCACAGCTTTATTGATTGAAATTATTTTCTCTTGCATTGTGTGGTGTATTCAATTCGTCGTTGGCTAGATTGAGCCGGGCGGAGGCGAGTTTGTGAAGTAAATAGGATAGATTGAGTGTTGAGTTTATCGAATTGAGGTAATTATTTTGCCTAACTTTGTTGAGGGACTTTTTTCTCCTATTTGTCATTGCTTTCTACATGCGGGGGTTGTACATATATGAGGTGACGAGTGTATATGTATGTGCCAGGGTTAATCATGCTCGGGGGGAGGGGGGGGGATTATGTTACATTTGTGTTGTAGAATTTCGTGACCTTCCTACTTCATGCCTTACTTGACTCTTAGATACTAAGAACATAGTATTAGATGTTAGAAATCAACACTTAGCTTATATCTAGCTTGATCAAACTTGACGGAAACTCTGAGTATACATTGAGGAGTCTAATTCGGTCATCTCTATGCGAAATCATTACTCCATTACTACGGCCGATATTCTTGAGATACTAGAATCTATACTTGTGTTGTGGATCATTTGTGAGATTTGTGGAAGTATTTCAATAATATGGTTCTTGAGGGTTGTTGAATCATTGTTGACTTGGAAAGTTGTGATTGTGTGTCACGACCCCAAACCCGGTTGTGATGGCGCCCAACACAATTGCTAGGCAAGCCTGACCACAGTCGTTCCTAAATCAACCGTAAACCTCAAAACCGACAATTTAACGAGAACAAATAGTATTAGAATAATAATCCAATATTTATCGAGAGTAATACTAAGAAATACGAAGTCTGATAAAAACACTCCCAAAAGATCTGGGGTCACGAGTCTAGAGCCTATAAAACAAACTGAATAATAATAACTGAACGAAAATACTCTAAGTCTGGAAATGTATATATGAATAAAAAAACAGAAATAGGAAGAGTAGTCAGGTCCTGCGAACGTCAAGTAGCTACCTCAACAACTCTGATAAGCTCTGGAAAACAAAGACTGCTCAGCTAAGCCTCCGGTGCACCTGAATCTGCACACAAGGTGCAGGGAGTAGGGGTGAGTACTACCGACTCAGTGAGTAATAAGCATATAAAATGTCTGAAGATAAGAAATCCACGAAATGCCACAAAGTAAAGCTAAAACTAACAGTCCAACACCTAACTACGAACTAACAGCAAAACAAATTCAAATATATCAGTCAAGTATAATGTAAAGATGCAATGCAATGCACATGACCGCTACGGCGCGTAGCCCGATCCATTTAACGTCGACGGCGCTCACTGGGGGTGTGTACAGACTCCGGAGGGGCTCCTTCAGCCCAAGCGAAATATAATCATACCATTCGCTGCGGCGTGCAGCCCGATCCATACTCAGTCCACAATATGCATATGGGTCACGTAACAGATTCAATTAATTTTCCAATTTCCAATTTATTAAGAAGAATATATTTTAGATATTTAACTTCAGGAATAGTGACTTAGCGTTTCATAACAGTGATTAAACACAGGACTGAGATCAAGGATTATACATAGCATGCTATCACAATGACATTCATCCTCTAAGGATGCTACAGATCGGCACAAGGCCCCAATCACGCAATAAGCCCAGATATATTCAATACAGGGTGCATATCAATCGCCAATATAGAAACATTCTTGTTCGGGATGGACTAAGTCTCAATCCCCAGTCATAACCAATCCTGCACCTGCCATGGGGTGCGAGTCACGCCCTACAATAGCGTCACAATGTGATAAGCCGGGGTTTCAAACCCTCAGGCCATCATATACACCAACTACTCACCTCTAACCGGCCGTAGAATGGTCCGCAATGCCTTTTCCTTTCGTATCGACCTCCTCGCGCGTCGAATCTAGTCAAAATCACAACGAATACATAAATATGGGGTAAAGAAACATAACCCAATCAAAAATACTCGAAAATGTACTAAAATTCACGAAGTTGGTAAAACCCGAGCCCCGGGCCCACTTCTCGAAAAATTCCGAAAATCACACCAACGGATTCCTCGTCTCGCCACGAGTCCGTACATATAAAGTTCATCAAAATCGGAGTTCGTTTGACCTTCCAAATTCCACTTTTTCATCCTATTTTTCTCAAGCCCTAACTTAACCCATTTGATGAATTTTCCACCATATTCACTTGAAGGAACTTACCTCCAAGTGATTCTCAGTCAAAACCCTCGAATTTCCTTGTCCAAAGCTCTTAAGAACGTCAACAATGGAGGAAAAATATGAAAGGGTCGCGGATGAAATATTATTTTAAAACCCTTCTGTCCAGGTATTTTACTCTACGCGAACGCGATGGTCCTCCCGCGTTCATGATGACCAAATTACCACTCTGCCAAAAATGCCCTTCGCGAACGCGGCTTCATCCACGCGAACGCGAAGGCCTGGGTCCTTCACTTACGCGAACGCGATCCTCCTTTACGCGAACGCGATGGTTCACCAGCTTCCCTACGCGATCGCGAGGCCCCTAGACGCGAACGCGGAGGCCAAAATTCCTCTCCTCAAAATTCCTCTACGCAAACGCGTTACTCTGCATGCGAACGCGATGCTTCAGCTGCTAATACTACGCGAACGCGATCGCTTATAGGCGAACGCGATGCACCAGGCCATCAACCCTACGCGAACGCGAGCCTGCCTTCGCGAACGCGAAGGCCAAAACAGGCCTGCACTGCTGCTGCATTTTCTGCTGCAAATTTCACAGTTTAAGTTCCCCGTTAGCTATCCGAAATTACACCGAGGCCCCCGGGACCTCAACCAAATACACCATCATCTCAAATGGTCACATCTCTGGCATCATCATGCTGGACCCTGTCCTTCAGGACAAGCAAATGCGGGTCATCATACTGGCGCTCTCTGATGCGATCGTACAAAGAAGATCGGGAAACCATACAAGCCAACACCCGACTGGGCTCGGAAATATCTAACCTCACCATCTGATTGGCCAAAGCCTGAACATCAACTGCAAGGGGCCTCTCCCCAACTGGAATGTACGCCAAACTACCCATACTAATGGACTTCCGGCTTAAAGCATCGGCCACTACATTGGCCTTCCCGGGATGATACAGGATGGTAATATCATAATCCTTGAGTAACTCAAGCCATCTCCGCTGCCTCAAATTAAGATCCTTCTGCTTAAACAAGTGCTGAAGACTGCGATGGTCCGTATATACCTCACAAGATACGCCTTATAGATAATGCCTCCAAATCTTCAAGGCATGAACGATAGCAGCCAACTCTAAATCATGAACAGGGTAGTTCTTTTCATGGGGCTTTAACTGACGAGAAGCATACGCAATAACTCTACCCTCCTGCATCAATACACAACCGATCCCAACTCTCGAAGCATCACAATACACCGTGTAAGAATCTGAAGTTGATGGCAATACTAGTACCGGAGCTGTGGTCAAGGCCGATTTGAGCTTCTGGAAGCTCTCCTCGCATTCATCCGACCACACAAATGGAGCATTCTTCTGTGTCAACGTTGTCAAAGGCGAAGTAATAGATGAAAAGCCCTGAACGAACCTGCGGTAATAACCTGCCTCGATCTTCTTTGGGTCAACCTGAATACCATCACTGGACACCACGTGTCCTAGAAAAGTTACAGTACTAAGCCAGAACTCACACTTAGGGAACTTCGCATAAAGCTTCTCCTCTCTCAATCTCTGTAATACCACCCTCAGGTGCTGCGCGTGCTCCTCCTAGCTACGCGAGTATACCAAAATATCATCAATAAACACGATCACAAAAGAATCCAGATACGGCCGAAATACACTGTTCATCAAGTGCATGAATGCGGCTGGGGCATTAGTCAGCCCGAAGGACATCACTAGAAATTCGTAGTGCCCATATCTCGTCCTGAAAGCCGTTTTCATAATGTCTGAATCCCTAATCTTCAGCTGGTGATAGCCCGATCGGAGGTCAACCTTAGAGAATACCCTTGCTCCCTGAAGCTGATCAAACAAATCCTCAATACGGGGTAGTGGGTACTTGTTCTTCACTGTCACCTTCTTCAGCTGTCTGTAATCAATGCACATTCTCATTGTGCCATCCTTCTTCTTTACAAATAACACTGGTGCACCCCAAGGTGACACACTCGGGCGAATGAACCCCTTATCTAGGAGTTCCTGAAGCTGCTCCTTCAACTCTTTTAACTCCGCTGGTGCCATACGATAGGGAGGGATAGAGATGGGCTGAGTGCCCGACACCAGATCAATACCGAAATCAATGTCCCTGTCCGGCGGCATGCCCGACAGGTCCGCTGGAAACACATCAGGGAAATCCCTCACAATGGGAACCGAATCAAGACTAGGAGTCTCAGCTCCAAGATCTCTAACGAAAGCCAAGTATGACAAACAACCCTTCCCAACCATCCGTTGGGCTTTTAGGAAGGAAATCACTCTGTCGGGTACATAGTCAGTCACGCATCGCCACTCGATCCTCGGAATACCCGGAATAGCCAACGTAACTGTCTTAGCATGACAGTCCAGAATAGCATGGTACGGAGATAACCAATCCATACCAAGAATTACGTCGAAATCCACCATGCCCAATAATAACAAATCAACTCGGGTCTCCAGACCCCCAATAGTAACAAGACAGGATCGATATACGTGATCCACAATAACCGTATCACCCACCGGGGTAGATACATGCACAGACAAGGCAAGACAACCACGGGTCGTACCCAAATGATGAGCAAAATATGAAGATACATAGGAGTAGGTAGATCCGGGATCAAATAAGACAGAGACATCCCTGTGGCAGACTGAGATAATACATGTGATGACTGCATCTGATGCGCTGGCGTCTCTCCTATCTGGAAGAGCATAGAATCGAGCCTGACCACAGCCAGTACGGTCCTCACCCCTGGGGTGACCTCTGGCTACCTGACCTCCCCTCCTAGCTGACTGAGTGGGTGCTGAAGAAACAGGAGCAGAAGATGAGGGCTGATCCCTCAGCTGAGACTGTCTACTACGGAACCGGGGACAGTGTCTCCTCATATGACCCAACTCACCGCACTCGTAGCAACGACCTGGAGCTGGAGAAGGGGACTGATGGGAACCCTTCGCTACAGATGAACCCTGCGCTGAAGAAGCAGGAGCAGAGCTCTGGGCTGGAAGGGTACTCAGTGCACGCTGGCTCTACTGATGACCCTGATGACCACGGCCTAACGAAGCCCCACTGGACTCTGAACGACCTGACTGAGGAGGTCTGAAGGAACGACCTCTGTTGCGCTGGAACTGACCCCTAGACGGAGCACCACTGAAACTACCTGAACCTCGAGGCCTCTTAGCCTCCCTCTGCTCACGCTCCCGACTATGATCTGTCTCAATTTGACGAGCCGCATCAACTACCTCCTCAAATGTAACTGCTGTAGCCCTTTCTCTAGTCATCAATATGCAGATCGGATAGTTGAGACCATCCACAAATCTCCTGATCCTCTCGCGATCTGTGGGGATCATCCATGTGGCATGCCGAGCTAGATGTGTAAACCTCAACTCATACTGAGTCACTGTCATATCTCTCTGAGTCAACCACTCGAACTGACGACGCAGCTCTTCCCTGCGAGACTGGGGTACATACTTTTCCAAGAATACCGTAGAGAACTGTTGCCACGTGAGGGGCGCTGCTCCAATAGGCCTACGCCTCTCGAACTCCTCCCACCAATTAAATGCAGGCCCTGTGAACTAGAAGGTAGTAAATGCCACTCCACTAGACTCCAGAATACCCGCAGTACGAAGCATACGCTGGAACTTATCCAGAAAACCCTGGGCATCCTCGCCCTCAACACCACTGAATGTCGGAGGCTGAAGCCTACCGAACCTCTCCAACCGACGCTGCTCGTCATCTGGCATAGCTGGAACCACATGAGCTGGAGCTGTCGCGACTGGCGCAACTGGAACAACTGCTGCAACTGGTGCAGCTGGCTGAACTGGCTGAGCTTGAGCTTCCCCAGGTGTCTGTAAACCCTGAACAACCTGCTCGGGTGTGCGAGCATCGGGGGTCTGATGACCACACCCGGTCTGAGAAGTAGCCGCCGCTGTAGTAGCTGAAACCGCTTGAGCCAGGCCAGTGTAGACGGACAAGATCTGAGCCAAAGCCTCCTGGAGACCAGGAATCACGATGGGCACTGCCGGTGCCTGAACAGGTGCTGCTGGAGCATCTACAGCTGGAATTTGACCCTGAGCCTGGTCAACTGGTGCTGGAATCTGACCCTAAGTCTGGTCAACTGGTGGGTCAGCAGGTGCTGTTCCTACTGCCCTGCCTCTACCGCGACCACGGCCTCTAGGTGGCACTGGTTGTCATCCACCACGTCCGTTAGCGCAGGTTCTCGCCATCTGCGAGAGAATAGAATACGGAAATTTAGTTTTCTCATAATAACAAGCCGCACGATTTGAATTTCAAGAAAGTGAGGTGTTTCCTAAAGGTTCTGTAGCCTCCCGAGGATAGATACGGACGTCTACGAACCGATCCGCTAGACTCTACTAAACCGGCTCATGACTCACGAGGCCTAGTAACCTAAGCTCTGATACCAACTTGTCACGACCCAAAACCCGGTCGTGATGGCGCCCAACACAATTGCTAGGCAAGCCTGACCACAGTCGTTCCCAAATCAACCGTAAACCTCAAAACCGACAATTTAACGAGAACAAAATAGTTTTAGAATAATAATCCAATATTTATCGAGAGTAATACTAAGAAATACAAAGTCTGATAAAAACACTCCCAAAAGATCTGGGGTCACGAGTCTAGAGCCTCTAAAACAAACTGAATAATAATAACTGAACGAAAATACTCAAGTCTGGAAATGTATATATGAATAAAAAAAACGGAAATAGGAAGAGTAGTCAGGTCCTACGAACGTCAAGTAGCTACCTCAACAACTCTGATAAGCTCTGGAAAACAAAGACTGCTCAGCTAAGCCTCCGGTGCACCTGAATCTGCACACAAGGTGCAGGGAGTAGGGGTGAGTACTACCGACTCAGTGAGTATCATAAGCATATAAAATGTCTGAAGATATGAAATCCACGAAATGCCACAAAGCAAAGCTAAAACTAACAGTCCAACACCTAACTACGAACTAACAGCAAAACAACTTCAAATATATCAGTCAAGTATAATGTAAAGATGCAATGCAATGCACATGACCGCTACGGTGCGTAGCCCGATCCATTTAACGTCGACGGCGCTCACTGGGGGTGTGTACAGACTCCGGAGGGGCTCTTTCAGCCCAAGCGCAATATAATCATACCATTCGCTGTGGCGTGCAGCCCGATCCATACTCAGTCCACAATATGCATATGAGTCATGTAACAGATTCAATTAATTTTCCAATTTCCAATTTATTAAGAAGAATATATTTTAGATATTTAACTTCAGGAATAGTGACTTAGCGTTTCATAACAGTGATTAAACACAGGACTGAGATCAAGATTATACATAGCATGCTATCACAATGACATTCATCCTCTAAGGATGCTACAGATCGGCAGAATGCCCCAAACACGCAATAAGCCCAGATATATTCAATACAGGGTGCGTATCAATCGCCAATATAGAAACATTCTTGTTCGGGATGGACTAAGTCTCAATCCCCAGTCATAAACAATTCCGCACCTGCCATGGGGTGCGAGTCACGCCCTACAATAGCGTCACAATGTGATAAGCCGGGGTTTCAAACCCTCAGGCCATCATATACACCAACTACTCACCTCTAACCGGCCGTAGAATGGTCCGCAATGCCTTTTCCTTTCGTATCAACCTCCTCGCGCGTCGAATCTAGTCAAAATCACAACGAATACATAAATATGGGGTAAAGAAACATAACCCAATCAAAAATACTCGAAAAGTACTAAAATTCACGAAGTTGGTAAAACCCGAGCCCCGGGCCCACTTCTCGAAAAATTCCGAAAATCACACCAACAGATTCCTCGTCTCGCCACGAGTCCGTACATATAAAGTTCATCAAAATCGGAGTTCGTTTGACCTTCCAAATTCCACTTTTTCATCCTATTTTTCTCAAGCCCTAACTTAACCCATTTGATGAATTTTCCACCATATTCATGTAATTTCTACCATAAACTCGAATATTTAGGCCAAGGAACTTACCTCCAAGTGATTCTCAGTCAAAACCCTCGAATTTCCTTATCCAAAGCTCTTAAGAACGTCAACAATGGAGGAAAAATATGAAAGGGTCGCGGATGAAATATTATTTTAAAACCCTTCTGTCCAGGTATTTTACTCTACGCGAACGCGATGGTCCTCCCGCGTTCGCGATGACCAAATTACCACTCTGCCAAAAATGCCCTTCGCGAACGCGGCTTCATGCACGCGAACGCAAAGGCCTGGGTCCTTCACTTATGCAAACGCGATCCTCCTTTACGCGAACGCGATGGTTCACCAGCTTCCCCTACGCGATCGCGAGGCCCCTAGACGCGAACGCGGAGGCCAAAATTCCTCTACGCGAACGCGTTACTCTGCATGCGAACGCGATGCTTCAGCTGCTAATACTACGCGAACGCGATCACTTATACGCGAACGCGATGCACCAGGCCATCAACCCTACGCGAACGCGAGCCTGCCTTCGCGAACGCGAAGTCCAAAACAGGCCTGCACTGCTGCTGCATTTTCTGCTACAAATTTCACAGTTTAAACTCCCCGTTAGCTATCCGAAATTACCCCGAGGCCCTCGGGACCTCAACCAAATGCACAGATATGTTCTATTACTTCATTCAAACTTGCTCGTAACATAAAAACACTATCATAAAAACCAAAATCATCGAATTCCCACGGATTCAAGCCTAAGTTAAACTAAAACTTTCGAAACTTGCATTTGATCTAAAACCCGACCTAAACACCTCCGAATGATCTGAAACTTTGCACGCATATCCAAAATCACCTAACGGAGCTACTGCAACTCTTGGAATTCTATTCCGACCCTCGGATCAAAATCTCACCTACCATCCGGAATTCGCCAAAATCCAACCTTAGCCAATTCAAGCCTAATTCTACACCGGACCTCCAAATTCAATTCCGATTGCGCTCCTAAGTCACAAATCATCCCCCGAAACTAGTCGAAGCATCGGAAATCCATTCCGAGCCTTCTAACTCATAAGTCAACATTCGGTTGACTTTTCCAAACTAACTTTCTCATAAAGAGACTTATTGTCTCATTTCTAACCGAACTCCATCCGAATTACTTCAAATTTTCCAAACACATATAATGAAACATATAGAAGCATAAAACGGGGAAAACGGGGTGGTAACTCCCGTAACAACGGGTCGGGTTATTACATTGTGTCTTGTTTGGAATATCCGTTAAAATACTCTCCTTGATGTTATTTATGCTTCCTGCCTTGTTTGTCAGATATACATATGCTTGGTAAGGAAGAGTGTGTAGCACGAAGGGTGATGCCGTACCATTGTTTATATATTATCATGTGAGGGAGAGTGTAAAGCACGAACGGTGATTCTGTGCTATATTATTGAGAGTAAAAGTACGAAGGGTGATGCCGTGCCATATTATTGAGAGTAACGCACGAAGGGTGATGTCGTACCATATTATTGAGAGTAAAAGCACGAAGGGTGATGCGTGCCATGTTATGAGAATGTAAAGTACGACGGGTGATGTCGTGCAATTTTAGATATATTGTTATGCTTTTATATCATCGTGAGGTCATGGCATGATGGGTGTTTCCGTGTAGGCGAGGATGAGGGACATGCATTATGTTTGATATTAGTCTTTCGTGTATACGTTCATGTCTTTACCTTGAACTGTTATTATCATAATTATAGATCTGATGTGATTTGTTGCTATTGTTCTGTCATGATCTCTATTGTGAGCACGTAATTTTTACCCTATATGAATTACTCCTATAAAATCCAAGAAAATAGATTTCTTCCAATTATTTGCCATTTTATAGGATTTTTGTAGGATTTTATTAATTGTTTGCATTTTTTGCACGTTTAATATTCATTAAAAATCATAAAAATGCCAAAAATACCATTCATTGAATTTAGGTTTTATTTTTACATTTTAAGGTTAATTAGTTAATTATTTTTTTTATTAAAAAATAAAAGTCACAAAAATAGTCCATTGTTGTATTTTTAGCTTTAATTATAGTAGTTTTTCTCTTTTAATTTAGGATCAAGGAATTTTTATAATTTTTAAGAAATTTGTTAGTTTTACAATCTAGATTAATTTTGGATTTTAATTTAGGTTTTTAATTGAAAAAAAAGGAAATAAAAAAGAGAGAGACTTGGAAAAGAGAAAAGGGGGTTGGTTATTTGAATTTGGGCCAAATCTGGTGGCCCAATTGTTTTTACCCGTTCAAGCCCCCAAGCCCAAAGCCATTTACCCGGTCCAGGCCCCCGTTAAACCCAAACTACCATGTTTCACCCTTTTGTCATCACAGCCATTGGATCTCGTTAATCCAACAGCCCGGAACTAAGGACCCCCCCTTAGTGTATAACTGTCCTAAAAGGACTCACCCCCCATTCGAACCCCTCCCACTCTCGTCCGTCTCTAACCCCAAGCCCTAGAGACCCGCCGCCCCTAAATGCCTTGCCGTCTCTACCGCCGGAAATCGCCCACGGCGGCGGACCACCTCCAAACACCACCAAAATTACACCCTATAATCCCCGCCCTCTCCTCTTTCCAAATCCCAAAACGGTTCCCTTAAATCCTCACCAAGATCCTCCAATTTCAGATCTGAAAACCAACCCCAAAACCCTAAATTACCCAAATAACCCCAAACTCACACCATGCAACCCCCTACCCCGCCTCTTCCCAAATATCCCCTTGATTTCCATCAAATCAGCCCCAACTCTATTGAATTTTGAATCTAGGGTTCCAAAATTCCTAAATTTCCTTTCCCTCTGTTCTTGGTCAATGTGTGGGCGTTTGAACCCCAAACTTACCTTAACCGGCTGTTCCTTGTCAAGGACAACCTATTAATGTTAGTTGAAGGTTCATTTCATTCTTTGAAGAAAGCTGGTTGGGTGAGCATAGGTAATTTTCCTTTTTTGCTTCAATTTTCATTTCTTTTTCTCTGTTCTTTTCCTCTTCTTTCTCTTTGATTTGCACATCTTCTGACCAATTTTGCTCATCTTGTTTGTCCGTGTCAATTCAGAGTCCCATTCATCTCTGTTCTTTTTAGTAATTATCAGTAGTTAGTTTAATTTTATTTGAATCTCATAGGTTAATTAAAAGGGTCAGAAGGGTTAAATTCGATTTAGGCTAAGCTAGTTAATGGATTTGATTTGCATAGTCATTTTCTGTGATTAGCTAGCATGAATTAGTTAGATTGATTGTGGTATTTGTGATCAGTGTTTATATCCTGGTTTCATTTTGATTCTAATATTTGAGCAAAAGGTTAGGTTTAGTCTAAAGCTTAAGTGAATTAGAAGTTTTTGCTCCATTTGATCTTCTTTGTTTTGTTTTCATTATTCTGTAGTCATTATAACTTTGGGGGGGGGGGGGGTTANAATTGAACAACTAACAACTCAGGGGGTTTAAGTCGGGAAATAAGAGCAAGGATTTCCAGATATTTCCTATTTGGAAGCTTCTAGAAAAGGGGGCAGCTGTCCATATTTGGTTAGCACAAATATGCTGAGCCAATAAGGGACGGCCAGCTGTCCTAGTTGCTTACAAAGATGCCTTTTCAGGCTGAGGGAATATTTCCCAAATTTGTTTTGGAGCACATGGCCTTTTAGGCCTATAAGTAGTGCCCTTCCTTTCACTCTAGAAAAAGAACGTTCAGCATCAATTCTCTACACTAAGGTCTTGAAGAATACAACAGAATTCCATGCCCTAAAAAACACTCAATTTTTTTTGCATTAGTTGGTAAAAAAAATGGCTTAGAATTTTGTCTTGGCATGCTCTCTGCTAGTAAAAGCCTCAAAGTGTTTGAAGGATTGTTGGTTTTCTGGGTTGAATTTTTGTCTAAGAAGCTGCTTGTTGCTGTTTTGAGCTGCTGATCTGTTAATATTTCTTTGCTTGCTGAACTCCTCTTTCCTTTTACTTTTGTTCGATATTCAGGTACACCTTCGAATCCTTGGAATGGGAGCTTCAGTTTTCATCTATGTCTGATTCTGTTTCAACTAAGTCTTATGTCATGGTTTAGTGTTCATCATATAGTTTTCTTTCCAGCTCTAATTAAGCATGTTATGGCTGTTAGTGGATATGTGATATAGTTGTAATATTTATGATTTGGACATTCAACTTAGCTTAGCAGTTTCACATGTATTTGAATATTTTATTGTTCATCGTTATTAGAAATCTGGATGCATAGTGGACTGTCAAAGAACGAGTGTATGTTTGAATATGCAGGATCTGTAATTCCAGCTTACATTTTATGTCCGACATACAAGTAACAGCATGCTTAGATCCAATATAGTTTATGCATGAATCCAGTATTTAATTTTGTTAATAAATACTACCAGCATGTTCAAATAGATTAGCTATATATAATTGTTTGGATTAGAAGCCTATAGTCTGTTTGTTTATGAATGATTAACTTCCCAGGATTTCATATAGTTTTCTGGTGCTATTTGTGAATTAATAGGTGTGGGTTTCAGCTATGGCCTTGCTATATTACAGGCCTTGCTATATTGTGGGTTTCATTTGGGCTGGTTGCTTTTAATCAGGCTTCGCCTTTAGCTAATGTCGAATGCATATTTTTGTGGATAGTTTGGGCTTGGGCATCAGCCCAAACCAAATAGCCCTGACCGCATTAGGCCTGACAAGGTCTTCAAGGTCCATATTTGTTCGGCTCGATTTCGAGTGTCACGACCTAATTCCCGAACCCGGTCGTGATGGCGCCTCTCGTGAAGACAAGGCCAGCCAGACAAATACAGAACACCTCTTTTAAGCAGTTATTTACCATTAAGCAATTATGAAGCATGATTTAATAACAATAAATTCGCGGAAACATAGATAATAATAGTAGAACCATCCCGACACAGCCCAAACCGGGGTGTCACAAGTCACGAGCATCTATTAAAGTATGAATACAACTACGAAGTCTGAAATATACAAAATAGGGCTGATAAGCAAAATGAAGAAATGCGGTGCAGCGAACACTGGCAGTCACCTCGCTAAACTCCGATAACTAAGCCTACGATCAGCTCAAAACCCGCTACCGGGGAAACAAATACCTGCATCTGCACGCGAGGTGTAGGGAGTAAAGTGAGTACTCCAACCCAGTAAGTAATAAGAGTAAATAAAGACTGAGCACTAGGAAACAATGAATCCACAGTCACGTTAGGCTCAATAAACACAACAGGCTTTCAAATCATAATACGAGTCAACCTTCCCTTTTAAAATCCAGTTTTTAGTGAAAATCATTTTGAAATACCTTCCAGCAGTTTCAGTAGGGGTTCAATACCATTTAAAATAATAATAGCGATTAAAGCCATAATCGGCCCCTCGGGCAAAGCATAGTTCGTAAAACAGCCCCTCGGGCAAAACAGTAATCATAAACACTTCATAACTTGAAAATATCGGTGGAAATAAACAAATGCAAAATCAGTGATTAATTTCTGAACATCTCATAAACCCCAGTTTAAAAAAAGGTTGTTTTAAAACATTTGTTCAACTTTCCAACAGAGGATCAATATAAAGATGAGTGAAAACAGTCAATAAATCAACATATTCGATAGAAACTCACTTTAAAGGGGAGTGAAATTAATAAGTTCATAAATAGGCCTCTCAGGCAAACATCACTCATATGCATGTATATAACTATCGCCCCTCGGGCTAGCCTCTCTATCACTCGTGACTCAACTCTTACCAATCAGAACTCGTACTCAGCATTCACGCTCAATAGGTACCATATAGTAACCGCTGCGGCGTGCAGCCCAATCCATATATCGCTGCGGCTTGCAGCCCGATCCATATAAACGGCGCTCACTGGGGGTGTGCAGACTCCGGGAGGGGCCCCTTATGGCCCAAGCGCAATATTGTTGCGGCGTGCAGCCCGATCTGTATCCATATATATATATATATATATGTGTATATATATATATATATATACATATATATATATATATATGTATATATTGTTGCGGCGTGCAGCCCGATCCATAGATATATAATCCTCACAACTAGGCCCTCGGCCTCTCTCAGTCATTAATCTCACCATCAGACTCTCAGTATATCTCAGTCATCAATCTCACAATCAGACCCTCGGTCTATCTCAATAAAACAGGGAACTCAGCCCAAAACAGTTTCCACATTTTAAGAATATAGTGATAAAGCCAGATTTGAGTAATAAACAGGTAACACATGACTGAGGACATGCTTTCAAACAATTAGAGTGAGGATAGATAGTAAAAATGCCCCTAATGGTCTCAACAAGTCGGCACAAGGCCACAAACATGGCATACAACCCAAAATATAATGACATCAAACAATTAACTATCAAATACGCATTAAAGTACTCGTTCGGGAAGGACTAGGTCACAATCCCCAGCGGTGCTCTACCCCGCGCTCGTCATCTAGTGTGTAAGTCACCTCAAAGTAACACAACGATGTGTAATCCGGGGTTTCAAACCCTCAGGACAGTATTTACAATCATTACTTACCTCGAACCGGCGAAATCTCTAGCTCGCGACGCCTTTGCCCCTCAAATCGGCCTCCACGCGCATTGAATCTATCCAAAATCTGAGGGAATACATCACAATATGCTAAGGGAACAAAGCCCAAGCGAAAACAATTAATAACAGGCACAAATCCCGCAATTACCAAAACTCGAGCCCCGGGCCCACTTCTCGAAACTCAGAATTTTTCACATCATTAGACTCCTTATCTCCCCACGAGTTTATACATATCAAAAACACAAGAATCGGAGTTCAATTGACCCTTCAAATCCTCAATTTTTGCTCTCTTAATTTCAAGCCCTAAACCACCATTTTTAGTCCATGATTTCTTAAATTTTCAGTCTAAATTCATGAAATAACACCAGAGGATTGTGTTTTGAGTCAAAAATCCTTACCTTATCGAAGTTCTCTTGAAATCCCTCTTCAAAATCGCCTGAAAGCCCTCAATCCGAAGTTAGAAATGATAAAACCCTTCAAAAATCGCGAAGGATGAATTATATACCTTCCGCCCAGGGGTTTTCGCATTTGCGACCCCTCCACCACTTCCGCGGTACCACATTTGCGTTTAAAACTCCGCTTTTGCGGAAATTCATTAAAAATTCCTAGAAGTCGCTTCTGCGACACAATTTTCGCATCTGCGGCTTCGCAGATGCGGCCACCTCGACCGCTTCTGCGGAAAATCATCACTTGGCCCAAACCGCATTTGCGGTCCACCTGCCGCATATGCGGCTCCGCAGGTGCGGCCACCCACCGCATCTGCGGTTCCAGCCTTCCTCCTCCAAAACCGCATCTGCAGTTATTCCCCCGCATGTGTGACACCACACCTGCGGTCCCCAAGCCACAGGTGCGAAAATACTAGCAACAACAAAAACTCTGAAATTTCCCAAGTTCAAAATCTTCCCGTTAGCCATCCGGAATCACCCCGAGGCCCCCGGGACCTCAACCAAAAGCACCAACACCTCCTAAAACCTCATTCAAACTTGTTCCAATCATCAAAACACCTTAAACAACACCAAAACCACCAAATTACATCGGATTCAAGCCTAAGTTCTTCTAAAACTTCCGAAACACGCATTTGATCAAAAACCCATCCAAATCACCTCCGAATGACCTGAAATTTTACACACACATCCCAAATCACACAACGAAGCTACAACAACTCTGGGAATTCCATTCCGACCCTCGGATCAAAATCTCATCTATCAATCGGAAATCGCCAAAATACTAACTTTGCGAATTCATGCCTAATTCTACAACGGGCCTCCAAAACCACTTCCGATCACACTCCTAAGTAACAAATCACCTAACGAAGCTAACCAAATCATAAAAACTCCGATCCGAGATCATATACAAGTAAGTGAACTCTTGGTCAAATCTTTCAAATTTAAAGCTTTCAACTGAGACAGTTCTTTCAGATTCATACCAATTTCCGTGAAAACCAAAACCAACGATCTACATCAGTCATAACACATTACACGGGGCAAGTCATGCCCGATAATTGGCGATCAAAGCGCAAAAGCTCAAAATGACCGGTTGGGTCGTTAGATCCTCCCCCACTTAAACACACGTTCATCCTCGGGCGTACTCAGAGTTGTTCTAAAAGCCAACCAATAGCTGAAATAACTTTACCATGCATATACCCGGGGGTGATCCCACGTCACCCTACCTCATATAGGTCCGATCACATTGTAATTGAAATTTCACAACCCAATCTAGCCCATAACCCACAGAACCACATTTCCATTTCTGAAATCATACACAAAATCAGAACCTTATATCTATATTCAGAATAAGCCCGAACCAGCTGTAATAACCCATACCTGCAACCTCAGGTGTAATTATATGATATGCCACATAACTTAAACACTTAAAACGATAACTTTTATTCACAACAGCTGCACATAACAACCGAATATCGATAGGAAACCTCTTATCAACTAAAATTTCATTCCAACACTTTTACATATGCTGCAATTGATAACTAAAACACGCAGTAAGCCATCACCATTTCTCAGATCAGTCATTTATGAAGCCACTTCCCTTTTGGCTAATACCACAACAGATTTCCAAGCCGAACTTCGATATTATCCTTCCAACAAGCTGAAATTGAATCCGTTCGTATTCATTAATGATCCCAACGATCACCTCGAATCCAACACACCACTCTGGTGACATGACACATCAATACAAGCCTAAGCCACAACTTGCATAATACGCGCACCAATAAGAAACGGTCTGAACATACTCAAATCATGAAAATGACCCAAACGAAACAGCTGTACCTCAAGCTCATCAGTACCATCAGAACACAAGGCCGTGAGCCCGTCTCGCATCATAGAAATAGAACACACGAATCTAACCCGACAGGTCATTTTTCCACAAAGCTTCGCTACAACGCGCGAGCTTATCCAAACACTGCTCCACATCAAACACCTCAAGTCACTATGCTCAAAATCGACAACCACGCTCAATTGATGTCTGGAACCAAAGCAAATCATTACACCCACGGTGAAACAAATGACATACACCACACAAACCCGATAGGACATAACCGATACGCTATTCACCGAGCAACTCCCGATCACTCTTCCCGCTCGACTTCCATTATGAAACTCCGGTGGAAACGCACCATAGGTGCCTATAACCAACAAAACATAACGTCTCACAACACTGAAAGGTAACTCATAGATCCCCCTAACCGCTAATAGCTCAAAACAACCGAATCAATACATCCTTCGCCAACAGCAACTCGAAGTCAACAAAACCATCTCGATGCCGGACACATATCCACATAGGTCTACCAATAGACCACACATCAGCTCTAGTTACCCACAACAGATAAATAATCTTTCGAAGGTTCACAATGACTGAGTCATAGCACATATTAACATCTGACTAACTTACCCACAATTGCCATCCACAACCACGAGCTAACCTGCGTATGAGAACTTGCAGTCTCCAAGTCCATAAGGCACACGAATTACCATATCTGATCCCAATTCCGCCACTCGCATACATATCTCACCTTTAGACTCAATCTTTCCATAAGATATACTTTACGATTCTTCTGTGCTGCCAAGAAAACTCGAATATCAGCAGCCGATTTGACAAGAAAGTGCCGCAATACTACCGAAGTACCATCAACTTAACCACGTTGTCGTTTCTGAAACATATAGTCAAATCACCCCAATCAGCAATACCACTTCCTTATTCATGTGAAACTGCTCGTGCTGCCCAAGAATTTTATGACTTCCATTGAGAACTGAACCGTAACCTTACACACACAAACCTCAATCCTCCAAAACATACCGCATATACCATACCATCCAAGGATAACATGAGAACTTCATCTCCCTTCCAAGCCACAAACATCTATGTACTAAACTAGTCAAGGATTTTCCATTGGTCCCACCTAGAAGAAAAATCACTATACATCCCACGCTCCGCATGCCCATAGAAAATATACATCTCCAAACCGCGGTTAAAACCATCAAGAACTCTCCGAGTTCCCCTTGCACAAATTAGACCTGCCAGGACTGAATCCCTCTAACTCGACAGAGCTAAGCAAGCCGTCAAATCCTAAGAGCATCACTGCAACATACCTGAAAGAACTCATTGCCTCGAACACACACAAGGAATTAATCATATCCTTACCATACCGACTCGGTCTACTATCAAGCTACTCCATCTATCTAAATTTCCTTCTGATTCATTTTCAACTTGATACTCCCTCTTGCTGTAGCACCATAATTTCTCAACCCAGGTTTACCACACGAGTCCCAAGCATGAATCCACACCGTCTAAGACCCATAAGCTGCTGAATACTTTCTTAAATATTCCCAAAAGCACCACATTCCAAAACACCTTACTCTAAAGAACTTCCTGCGAATCTAAACTCGTTACCTTTATCTTCCTGATACTAATACCTAGAATCCATAATTAACATAGGAATACCACAAGTCTTGAACTCTTCCAATGAAAACTCGGTTTCTAACCACACATACGACTTTGAGATACCCAATTGCTACATGAAGCATCTTGAACACTACTGCACTTAGCCCGATCAACAGAACCGAACAACCAGCGCCTCATTGGCACTTCTGACACTGCAACACATAACCTTCCTTAGTAAAAAATTTCCTTTACTCGAGCCATCCTCGGGCTCAATCTCCGCAACCAGAACTGATTCACCACACACCTCAATCAGAACCAACATAGCACATAACCGAGCAATCAGCTAATCAGTAGCAAACTCCCCCACTTGGCTCAAAGCCCTAGATCAGAATACCCTCAATAACTCATAACACTTATACTCTATTGATTCCATGATACCATGGTGAGATTAAACTCAAATCCTTTGTAAGCTTGTGTAAACACAAATCATCTAGTACTTCTTAAATCTTTTGCAAATCTCGCAACAGTTAAGCCCACTCTTAAGCTGCCCAAATTAAAATTCCAACACATATACTTCACTTGTAATGATATCTTCTAATAGACAAAACAAGGATCACACAACCTCAGAACACTCCGCAGGAGATAACCCACCTGCTTCGCCTCTATCTAACATTCCTGTATACCTTCCACCGCCATAAACTGTACACATTCACTTAGTCTTCCTGAGTCTGAATTCGTACCGCAACATGAAATTTACTTCACTCCCAATTAGGAGACATGAAAAGATCCTTCACATGCCCATAACTCGGGGCTATACCTCGAATCACGATGGAATTCAAACACCTAATAGTTCTTCTATCATCCAGCAGACCTTCCTCGTCACTTCCAAGTCACATAGATACATCTCGCATTACTAACATACCCATCACGTAGCTATCCAGCCGTCACTTCCACTAATAAGGACAATACCGAACATGTAAGTTCAAAACACTTGCTCACACAATCAGCACCTCGGTGTTCAAGCCATAGGCAAAGACCCGGCCTCAAGTCCTCCAGACTAGCCTAACATCAACTCACAGAGAGCACATCTCGCCCCTCGGTCAGGGAATCACAAGCCATCAAGGCACATCTGATACTGAGCGTTCATGCGCGCATACGAACGCGTGGAAGGAATTTCAAGAATTACTTTTCAAGCTGAGTCAAAGGACACACGATAAGAATTCAAGAATATGAAGTTTTCCTAAAGGTTCTCCTGACTCTCGAGGATAAATACAGACGTCTCCGTACCGATCCGCGAGACTCTACTAAACCTGCTTATGACTCGTGAGACCTAGTAACCTAGGCTCTGATACCAACTTGTCACGACCCAATTCCCGAACCCGGTCGTGATGGCGGCTCTCGTGAAGACAAGGCCAGCCAGACCAATACAGAACACCTTGTTAAGTAGTTATTTACCATTAAGCAATTATGAAGCATGATTTAATAACAGTAAATTTGCGGAAACATAGATAATAATAGTAGAACCATCCCGACACAGCCCAAACCAGGGTGTCACAAGTCACGAGCATCTATTAAAGTATGAATACAACTACGAAGTTTGAAATATACAAAATAGGGATGATAAACAAAAGGTAGAAATGCGGTGCTGCGAACGCTGGCAGTCACCTCGCTAAACTCCGATAACTAAGCCTCCGATCAGCTCAAAACTCGCTACCGGGGAAACAAATACCTGCATCTACACGCGAGGTGCAGGGAGTAAAGTGAGTACTCCAACCCAGTAAGTAATAAGAGTAAATAAAGACTGAGCAGTAGGAAACAATGAATCCACATTCACGTTAGGCTCAATAAACACAACATGCTTTCAAATCATAATACGAGTCAACCTTCCCTTTTAAAATCTAGCTTTTAGTGAAAATCATTTTGAAATACCTTCCAGCAGTTTCAGTAGGGGTTCAATACCATTTAAAATAATAATAGCAATTAAAGCCATAATCGGCCCTCGTGCAAAGCATAGTTTGTAAAATAGCCCCTCGGGAAAAACAGTAATCATAAACACTTCATAACTTGAAAATCTCGATAGAAATAACCAAATGCCAAATCAGTGATTAATTTCTGAACATCTCATAAACCCCAGTTTAAATAAAGGTTGTTTTAAAACATTTGTTCAACTTTCCGACAGAGGCTCATTATAAAGATGAGTGAAAACAACCAATAAATCAACATATTCGATAGAAACTTACTTTAAAGGGGAGTGAAATCAATAAGTTCATAAACAGGCCCCTCAGGCAAACATCACTCATATGCATGTATATAACTATTGCCCCTCGGGCTAGCCTCTCTGTCACTCGTGACTCAACTCTTACCAATCAGAACTCGTACTCAGCATTCACGCTCAATAGGTACCATATAGTAACCGCTGCGGCATGCAGCCCGATCCATATATCGCTGCGGCGTGCAGCCCGATCCGTATCCATATATGTATATATATATATATATATGACCCTCGGTCTATCTCAATAAAATAGGGAACTCAGCCCAAAACAGTTTCCACATTTTAAGAATATAGTGATAAAGCCAGATTTGAGTAATAAATAGGTAACACATGACTGAGGACATGCTTTCAAACAATTAGAGAGAGGATAGATAGTAAAAATGCCCCTAAGGGTCTCAACAAGTCGGCACAAGGCCCCAAACATGGCATACAACCCAAAATATAATGACATCAAACAATTATCTATCAAATACGTATTAAAGTACTCATTCGGGAAGGACTAGGTCACAATCCCCAGCGGTGCCCTACCCCACGCTCGTCATCTAGCGTATACGTCACCTCAAAGTAACACAACGATGTGTAATCCGGGGTTTCAAACCCTCAGCACAGTATTTACAATCATTACTTACCTTGAACCGGCGAAATCTCTAGCTCGCGACGCCTTTGCCCCTCAATCAGCCTCCATGCGCGTCGAATCTATCCAAAATCAGAGCGAATACATCACAATATGCATGGGGAACAAAGCCCAAGCGAAAACAATCAATAACGTGCACAAATCCCGAAATTACCAAAACCCGAGCCCTAGGCCCACTTCTCGAAACTCAAAAATTTTCACATCATTAGACTCCTTATCTCCCCACGAGTTTATACATATCAAAAACACAAGAATCGGAGTTCAATTGACCCTTCAAATCCTCAATTTTTGCTCTCTTAAGTTCAAGCCCTAAACCACCATTTTTAGTCCATGATTTCTTAAATTTTCAGTCTAAATTCATGAAATAATACCATAGGATTGTGTTTTGAGTCAAAACTCCGTACCTTATCGATGTTCTCTTGAAATCCCTCTTCAAAATCGCCCAAAAGCCCTCAATCCGAAGATAGAAATGATAAAACCCTTCAAAAATCGCAAAGGATGAATTATACCTTCTGCCCAGGGGTTGTCGCATCTTCGACCCCTCCACCGCTTCTGCGGTACCGCATTTGCGCTTAAAAGTCTGCTTCTGCGGAAATTCAGTAAAAATCCCAGAAGTCGCTTCTGCGACACCATTTCCGCATCTGCGGCTTCGCAGATGCGGCCACCTCGACCGCTTCTGCAGAAAATCATCACTTGGCCCAAACCGCATCTGCGGTCCACCAACCACATATGCGGCTCCGCAAGTGCGGCCACACACCGCATCTGCGGTTCCAGCCTTCCTCCTCCAAAACCGCATGTTCGGTTATTCCCCCACATGTACGACACCGCACCTGCGGTCCCCAAGCCGTAGGTGCGAAAATAACAGGAACAACAAAAACTCTGAAATTTCCCAAGTTCAAAATCTTCCCGTTAGCCATCCGGAATCACCCCGAGGCCCCCGAGACCTCAACCAAAAGAGCCAACACCTCCTAATACCTCATTCAAACTTGTTCCAATCATCAAACACCTCAAACAACACCAAAACCATCAAATTACATGGGATTCAAGCCTAAGTTCTTCTAAAACTTCCGAAACACGCATTTGATCAAAAACCCAACCAAATCACCTCCGAATGACCTGAAATTTTACACACACATCCCAAATCACACAACGAAGCTATAGCAACTCTTGGAATTCCATTCCGACCCTCGGATCAAAATCTCACCTATCAACTGGAAATCGCCAAAATACTAACTTTGCCAATTCAAGCCTAATTCTACAACGGGCCTCCAAAACTACTTCCGATCACACTCCGAAGTCGCAAATCACCTAACGAAGCTAACCAAATCATAAAAACTCCGATCCGAGCTCATATACAAATAAGTCAACTCTTGGTCAAATCTTTCAAATTTAAAGCTTTCAACCGAGACTGTTCTTTCAAATTCATACCGATTTTCGTGAAAACCAAAACCAATGATATACATCAGTCATAACACATTACACGGGGCAAGTCATGCCCGAGAATTGGCGATCAAAGCGCAAAAGCTCAAAATGACCGGTCGGATCGTTACATCGAGTCCATGTAGTCCCAACGCTCTGCCCCCTTTTGTTTTGTATGCTCGTTTAATAATATGCTGGACCATCCATTGGCCCAGCTCTTTGTCCATATTATTATAGGCCTGCTTTATATTTCCTCACCCATAATCAATAGCTTTAAATCCGAGACATTTGTAAATAAAAACATCCTTAGGCCTAAATTAAATATTGATTCTAAAAATGGAGTGGGGTGTGACATCCTAATTAAATCACCCATGGCCCTCACAAATATTGTAAATTAGATATTAAGAAGGAATATTTGTAGAAAAAGCCTTTAGGCGCATTTAAAATATTATTGTGATTGTGTACACGTTCGCGTGATATAATTACGATTCTAAAAACCAATTCGGAGTATGCGTTCGTGCAACTTCGATCAAACTTTCTCAATAATATTAAAATTGTTATTAATATAGTCCGCTTTAATTAAATATAGTTCTTTTACACTGAGGTGTGCCACCCACAATTGGATCCCTATGGCCCTCATATTAATTTTATAACATAGATATTAAAAATGAATGTTCGTAGTTTGCTTTAGACACGTTTAATATACCATCGTGGTTGCGTACGCGTTCGTGTGACATAATTACGATTTTAAAAACAAAATCGGAGTATGCGTTGGCGCAACTTCAACCAAACTTTCTTAATGATAGCAAAAGTTATCAATTATGGACACATTCGCGTGACATAATTTTGACGCGCCAAACAAATGGGTACACGTACGCGTGACTTGTTTCAAATTTCTTAATTAAAAAGAGGAAAATGCACATAGGTTCTAAAATGAGTAATTAGACAATTTAATTGAGCCAGGTATGATAAAAGCGACCGTGATAAAACCACGGAACTTAGGAATGCCTAACACCTTTTCCCGGGTTAACAGAATTCCTTACCTGGATTTCTGTGTTTCGCAGACATTATAACAGAGTCAAATTTCCTCGATTCGGGATTTTAAACTGGTGACTTGGGATACCATAAATTATTCCAAGTGGCGACTCTGATCTTATATAATAATCCCGTTTCGATTGTCACTTAAATTGGAAAAACTCCCTTAATACCCCTTTCCCAGGGTAGTAAAAAGGAGGTGTGACATCTATCTCAATTGTTGTTGTGTTGCTCATACCTTTTACTTGCTTAACTTGAAAATACCATGCCTAATTCCTGCTTTTATAATTATACTCATGTTGTATCTATTCTATTTCACTTTAGTATAAGCCTTCCACCATGCTAGTCATTCATGCCTTACTTGTTTACATCTAAAGATCATGTGTTTTCCTTCTTATTTGCTATATTTGTATTTAGGCCTCCATTATGCTAGTTAATTGAAGTTGATATTCCTTGTTTTCGAATTGTTGTTATTACTCACGTGCTTTCCACCTAGTCTTATACTATTGCCCACATGTATATCTGTAATGACCCAACTGGTATTTTGAGCAATTGCGTCCGGTTCAGAAGTTTGAGGTCACGAGCAGCTTCATATTATGTGTATCAACTGGCGTGCGCAATTCGGGCGTGAAACCGAAAAGATTTTATGTGAAAATATGCAAAAATACTAATTTCTAGAGTTAAAATTTGGTTTTTAGTTGACTTTGGTCAACATTTTTGGTAAATGGACACGGATCTGTGTTTCGACGACCCCGGGAGGTCCGCAGTAAAATATGGGACTTGGGCGTATGCCCGTAATTGAATTCTGAGGTCCCTAGCCTTAGAAAATAATTTTTGAAGAAAATTGTTGTGCTGGTTTTTAAAGGAAATAAGAAATGAATTAATGTTTGAACTCGTTGGTATCGGGCCCGTATTTTGGTTACGGAGCCTGGTACAAGTTTGCTATGATATTTAAGTTCTATCTGTGAAATTTGGTGAGAATCCGAATTGATTTGACGTGATTTGGACGTCCGATTGAAATGTTAGAAAATCATGAGTTTTGAGGTTAAATTCATAGTTTTTGATGTTATTTTGATGATTTGATCGCACGAGAAAGTCCGTATGATGTTTCTAGACTTGTGTGCATGTTTGGTTTGGAGCCCCGAGGGCTTGGGTGTGTTTCGGATAGGTCTAGGCTATGCTGCACTTGCATTTGGATGCTTCCTTGTCGTTTTTTCAAGCAAAAATGATACCACATTGAGCAAATGAGATCGAAATTCAGTTTTTATTGAACCATTAGATCCGTATCAAAATTATGGAGCCATAGGAAAAAGAATCATCAAATTTGGACGTCGTATGAGGAAGTTATGCTCATTTTCGTGTCGGGAAAAATTATTGGTTTCTGGTGTGTTCGCAAATGCGAACTTTTTCATCGCAATTGCGATGCCTAGTTCGCTAATGCGAACTTTTTGTCGTAAATGCGACTTCTGCCAGCCCTGTCTTGTTCGCAATTTGCGAGGGTTCGCAAGTCGCAAATGCGACATCTGATGCCTGTTAAGTGAGTTTTTTGACGGGATTTTCACCCATTTTTCAATTTTCTCAAACCCTAAACCTCCATGGGCGATTTTCCAAAGACCCAAACTTCTCCAAATCATTGGGTAAGGGTCTCTAATCAATATCCAACTATATTTTGTTATAATATCTTAGATTTAGCATCAAATTCATGAGAATCTAAAGGTAAATTTGGGAAAAATTGTAAAATCTTTCAAAAATGTAAAATGATGATTTGAAGGACCAAATGGTATCGGAATTGGATAATTTATGTATGGGTGAACTCGTATCGGAATGGGTATTTGGTTTTTGTAAAATTTGTGGGGTTCCAAGGTGCGGGTCCGGGGAGTTAAATTTTGTTGACTTTTTGCAAATTGTATAAGAATCATAGTTTTGTTAATTAAAATTATTTTCTCTTGCATTGTTTGATGTATTCAAGTTGTATTTGGTTAGATTTGAGCCGTCCGAAGGTCTTTTCACCCGAGAAGTGCATTTTAGAGTATCGGTTTGTCGTCTTTGAGGTAAGTATTTTGCCTAACCTTATGTGGGGGACTTCCCCTTAGGATTTGAGTCTTCTATGCTAATTGTAGTCCGTGCACGTGAGGTGACGAGTGTGTGCTCGGACTTATTTGTGGGAAATTTGCCTCTAGAGTTCTTAGGTCCTTATGTTCATTGTGCGAAAAGTATTCAGTTATGATTGAGTTTCCTAATTGCTTAAATTACCTCTATATGCTCCATATGATGTGGTTAGCTTGCCTCTAATTCTTACGTGTTACTTGACCCCTAATTGCCTTAGTTGAAGTGATTGCCTTCCTTATTGTTTTGATACTTCTTGGTTGTGAGTTCCTCTATGACTTCGTGCAAATATGTTACATGTCCAATTGTTGTGGTTACCGGTGTAGTTATCACGTGCTTATTATGTCTTGTTCTTTTGTTAAGGTGTCACGACCCCAGTTCACCCTCCATGAACATGTCGTGATGGCACCTAGTTCCTACAACTAGGTAAGCCTAACAGTGCGGAATAACAAATTAACATTTGCAGAATAATTAATTAAAACTGAACACACGGAAATAACAACTGTATATAAGGCCACTCGGCCTATACAACTCAAAAATATGCGGAAGTCTACAACTAAATCACAAAACCCGGAAACTCACGGGAAACATAGGCTAATAGAATGTAGTAATCTGCTCTACACCAGAATGTCTAAACAACATGAAAGGAAACAAAGGAACTATCTGCTAAAGCCGGAATAGAGTAGAGACTCCTGGTCTGCGGACGTAGCAGATATACCTCAAGACTCAGCTAGGACTCTCCACCACGAGGATGATACGCCTGGGAGGAAGTACCTGGATCTGCACATTAAAAACATGCGCAGAAGAGGCCTGAGTACACCACAGCGGTACTCAGTAAGTGCCAAGCCTAACCTCGATTGGGTAGTGACGAGGAAGGTCAGGGCCCTACTGAGATAACATAATAAATAATGAGATCATAGAAACAGTTTAAACAAAGTCTACAGCGAGAATCTAAACCAGGTAAATAAGGAAGAACAGTAATAGAAAGCAAACGTAACAATACACGGAAAACTGCCCTCAACAAGGAATAGTAGCCGGGGGATCTCTTGGTATCCCGAGGATCTCTTGGTATCCGCATCATCAACACTGGGGATCTCTCGGTATCCCGAGGATCTCTTAGTATCCTCAATAAGTAAGTCGGGGATCTCTTGGTATCCCGAGGATCTCTTGGTATCCTCAATAAGTAAACCGGGAATCTCTTGGTATCCCAATATATATATATATATAGAAACACATGTGCTGGGGATCTCTTGGTATCCCGCACCCTCAGTCCAGAATATCTCAAGTACAGGGGGGATCTCCCGGGAAGCCGTCCCGAAGTCCCAAATTAAACACACAACAACAACAATTCATAAATCTCAGAATAATGCAAAAAAAAATTAGGACAAGAAGTAGCAATTTCTAGCCTAATATGCTTCACAGAGTACAAATAGCACAACTAAAACAAATAAGCAAGTAAGCCAGCTAAATATGAGTCTCTAAGCTAGCACAGGTATAAACTTACAATTTAAAATGAACAAGTAAACAAGAAATCTCAATTTAAATACTTCAAGTAGAAACAGGTTTTCAACAATTAGCTCAAGTACGCGCTCGTCACCTCACGTACGAGGCATTCAAATATTCAAGATCATGTCCTAAGGGGAAAGGTCCCCCACACAAGGTTAGACAAGCCACTTACCTCGAACCGGCTCAATATCAACTAGAAACCACGCTCTTTCCACGAGTATCCATCTCCAAATGGCTCAAATCTATTCAATTCAATTACACATTGTAAATAACATCGCAAACACCTGGTTTTGCTATTAAATTCAAAGTTACGATGTAAAATTAGGTGAAATGAACAAAATGCCCTTCAGGCCAATGCCTCGGAATCGAATAACTTTCACATTTTCAGAACCCTCGTACTCTCACGAGTCTAACCATATAAGAATATCCCAAATCGGAGGCCAAATGCTCACTCAAAACACATAAGTTTGGTCTAAGAAGTTTTAACCAAAATTCCTCAAATTTTAACCCCAAATTCTAATTTAAATGATGGATTTAACTACAAAATGATGAAATATATCTAGGAGGGATTAAGAAAACGTTACCCAATGATCTTCACTTCAAAACCCACTCAAAATCGCCCTCTCCCGAGCTCTCAATTGATTTTTGTAACTTATGAACTCAAACCCTTGACATCTCTATTTCTGCCCAAGGGTTTCCGCTTCTGCGGACAAGGGACCGCATCTGCGGTCCCGCTTATGCGGAAAAGCAACCGCTTATGTGGTTTTCACTTAACAAACCAGATTCCGCTTCTGCGGACACACAACCGCTCCTGCGGTTCGGCTTTTGCAGAATGACGACCGCTTCTGCGGTTCCTGAGGGGGATGCCAATCTCGCTTCTGCAATACAAATCTCGCAGGTGTGAACCGCATCTGCGGTCAAACCTTCCGCACCTGCGGATAAACTGAGGAGTCCAAATTTCGCATCTGCGATAGGCCGACAGCTTCTGCGGCTCCGCTTCCTCTCCACTTCAAAAATTCTTCCGTTAACCACCCGAAATCATCCCGAGGCCCCCGGGACCTCAACCAAAAGCACCAATACCACCTAATACCTTATTCAAACTTGTACCAATCTTGGAAACACCTAAAACAACGTCGGAAACCCGAATTAATCAAAGATTCAAGCCTAAGAACTTCAATTTCCAACAAAACACGCTTTCGATCAAAAACCTACCCGAACCTCGTCCGAATGACCTGAAATTTTGCACATACATCCCAAATGACATGACAGAACTACTGTAACTTCCGGAACTCCAATCCGACCCTCGGATCAAAAACTCACTATCGGACCGGAAACTTCAAAAATTCAAACATCGGCATTTCAAGCCTAAATGAGCTACGGACTTCCAAAATACATTCCGAACACGCTCCCAACCCCGAAATCACCTAATGGAGCTAATGGAACCATAGGATTTCCATTCCGAGGTCGTCTTCACACTGTTCCAGCTATAGACCACTTTTCAACACTTAAGCTCTCATTTAGGGACTAAGTGTCCCAAAACTCTCTGAAACTCCACACCGAACGTCCCGACAAACCAAAATAGCAGAAATGAACTTAGGGGAAGCAGTTAATGGGGGATCGGGGCGTAAATTCTTAAGACGACCGACCGGGTCGTCACATCCTCCTACACTTAAACATTCATTCGTCCTCGAATGAGCATAGAGAACATACCTGAAGTACAGAAAAGATGAGGGTAACTGCTGCGCATATCCTGCTCGGTCTCCCAAGTCGCCTCCTCGGCCGGCTGACCCCACCACTGAACCTTCACTGAAGCTATGTTCTTTGACCTCAACTTCATGATCTGCCTGTCCAATATAGCCACTGGCTCCTCAACATAGGATAGATCCTTGTCCAACTGGACTGAACTGAAATCCAACATGTGCGACGAATCACCGTGATACCTCCGGAGCATCGAAACATGAAATACCAGATGAACTCCGTCCAAACTGGGAGGTAAGGCAGGCTCGTAAGCAACCTCCCCAACTCGCCTTAAGATCTCAAAAGGGCCAATAAATCTCGGACTCAACTTTCCTTTCTTCCCAAACCTCATAACGCCTTTCATAGGCGAGACTCGAAGCAGAACCCGCTCACCAACCATATATGAAACATCACGAACCTTCCTGTCCGCGTAACTCTTCTGTCTGGACTGGGCTGTACGGAGTCTATCCTGAATCGTCTTAACCTTCTCCAATGCATCCTGTACTAACTTTGTGCCTAATAGCCTGGCCTCACCCGGCTCAAACCAACCCACCGGGGATCTACACCTCCTGCTATATAAAGCCTCATACGGCGCCATCTGAATGCTGGACTAATAACTATTGTTGTAAGCAAACTCCCCCAGTGGCAAGAAATGATCCCAGGACCCTCCAAACTCAATCACACACGCACGAGGCATATCCTCAAGAATCTGAATAGTGCGCTCGGACTGTCCGTCCGTCTGGGGGTGAAATGTTGTGCTCAACTCCACCCGAGCGCCTAACTCCTGCTGCACGGCCCTCCAGAACCGCGATGTAAACTCAGTACCTCTGTCCGAAATGATAGAAACTGGAATACCATGCAGACGGACTATCTCCCGGATATAAATCTCCGCCAACCGCTCCGATGAATAAGTGGTACACACAGAAATAAAATGAGCGGACTTGGTCAGCCAGTCCACAATAACCCAAATGGAATCAAACTTCTTCAAGGTCCGTGGATGTCCAGATACAAAATCCATGGTGATGCGCTCCCATTTCCACTCCGGAATCTCTATCTGCTAGAGCAACCCACCAGGGCGCTGGTGCTCATACTTCACCTGCTGGCAGTTAAGGCATCTAGACACATAGCCAACTATATCTTTCTTCATCCGCCTCCACCAGTAGTGCTGCCTCTGGTCCTGATACATCTTCACGAAACCCGGATGGATGGAATACCGCGAACTATGGGCCTCTGCTAGAATCATCTCTCGAAGACCATCAACATTGGGCACACAAATCCGGCCCTGCATCCTCAATACTCCATCATCTCCAATGGTCACATCCCTTGCATCTCCGCGCTGAATCTTGTCCTTAAGGACAAGTAAATGAGGGTCCTCATACTGCTGCTCCCTGATACGATCACATAAGGAAGACCGGGAAACCACACAAGCTAGAACCCGACTGGGCTCTAAAAGATCCAATCTCACGAACTGGCTGGCTAAGGCCTGAACATCCATCACCATAGGCCTCTCTGAAGCTGGTAGATATGCCAAACTCCCCAAAATCTCCGCCCGGCGACTCAAGGCATCCGCCACCACATTGGCCTTGCCCGGGTGATACAGGATAATGATGTCATAATCCTTCTGCAGCTCTAACCACCTCCTCTGACGCATATTGAGATCTTTTTGCTTGAGCAAGTGGTGCAAAATCCGATGATCAGTATAGATCTCTCAAGGCACTCCATATAAATAATGACGCCAGATCTTCAAGGCACGAACAATGGCAGCTAACTCAAGGTCGTGGACAGGGTAATTCTTTTCATGTATCTTCAACTGTCTGGACGCGTAGGCAATCACCCTACCGTCCTGCATCAACACTGCTCCAAGTCCAACTCTCGAGGCGTCACAATAGATAGTATAAGACCCCGAACCAGTAGGCAACATCAAGATTGGGGCTGTAGTCAAAGCTGTCTTGAGCTTCTGAAAGCTCGCCTCACACTCCTCTGTCGACTAAAATGGGGCACCTTTTTGGGTCAATCTAGTCATAGGGGCAGCAATCGATGAAAATCCCTCCACAAAACGACGGTAGTAACCCGTCAAGCCCAGGAAACTACGAATCTCTATAGCTGAGGACGAACTGGGCCAACTCTGCACGGTCTCTACCTTCCTCGGATCCACCCGAATACCCTCACTAGAAATCACATGGCCTAAGAATGCCACAGAACTCAGCCAAAACTCACATTTTGAAAACTTTGCATATAACTTCTTCTCCCTCAAAGTCTGTAGCACGGTCCTCAGGTGCTGCTCATGATCTTCCCGACTCCGGGAATACACCAGAATATCATCAATAAAAACAATCACGAACGAGTCAAGATATGGCCTGAACACACTGTGCATCAAATGCATGAAAGCTGCAGGGGCATTGGTCAGCCCAAATGACATGACAAGGAACTCATAATGACCGTATCGAGTCCTGAAGGCAGTCTTCGGCATATCTGGCTCCCGAATCTTCAACTGATGGTACCCTGAGCGCAAGTCAATCTTAGAAAACACCTGTGCGCCCTGAAGCTGGTCAAACAGATCATCTATACGAGGCAAAGGATAACGGTTCTTCACTGTAACCTTGTTCAACTGGCGGTAGTCAATACACATGCGCATAGAACATCCTTTTTCTTCACAAACAAAATAGGAGCACCCCACGGTGAAACACTGGGTCGAATAAAACCCTTACCAAGCAATTCCTGCAACTAATCCTTCAGCTCCTTCAACTCAGGAGGAGACATACGATACGGAGGAATGGAAATGGGCTGAGTGCCCGACAACAGATCAACGCCAAAATCAATGTCTCTACCCGGAAGATTAGTTAGAAATACATCGGGATAATCCCGTACCACTGGAACAAAATCAACAGAAAGGGTATCAACACTAACATCTCTCACATAAGCCAAATACGCGGCACACCCCTTCTCAACCATGCGCTGAGCTTTAAGAAAAGAGATAACTCTACTGGGAGTGTGATCTAAAGTACCTCTCCACTCAACACGCGGAATACCTGGCATAGCCAGCATCACGGTCTTGGCGTGACAATCAAGAATAGCAAAATGGGGCGACAACCAGTCCATGCCCAGAATAATGTCAAAATCCACCATACCGAGTAATAATAAATCTGCTCTGGTCTCAAAACCACGAATAGTAACCAAACATGACCGATAAACGCGGTCCACAACAAGATAATCTCCTACAGGAGTAGAAACATAAACGGGGACACTCAAAGAATCCCGAGACATACCCAAATACGGAGCAAAGTAAGAAGACACATAAGAGTAAGTAGAGCCTGGATCGAATAGAACCGATGCCTCTCTGTGACATAACAATATAATACCTGTAATGACGGCATCGGAGGCAACAACCTCAGTGCGAGCAAGAATACAATAATATCTGGCCCGGCCCCTCTCTCGAGGGCGACCTTTATCTCCCCGACCTCCGCCCCTGGCTGGCTGGGTAAGTGGGGTAGCAGCTGGAGCTGTGACCATAGCCTGAGAACCCTGAGGAGCACGCTGTGGCTGAGAAGTCTGTGGGGGCGCGTTCCTCCCAAGTCTGGGGCAATCCCTCACCAAGTGACGTGTATCACTACACTCGTAACAAGCTCTGGGAGGACGCGGTGCCTGTGATTGGCTAGGGCCAGGTCTGTTGGACTGACCTCTGGAAGCACCCCGCACAGGAGGCGCGCTAGAAACTGGAGGTGCATAATAATGCTCTTGAGGTGGAGGTGGAGCTGGAGTACTGCCGGCTGCTGGAAGAGCTGAATGTACAGGGCGACTCGATTAACCTCTGCCATAACGACCTGTTGATGGGGTAAGGGCACCAGAGTAGTGACCCGACTCTCGAGACCTCTTGGCCTCCCTCTCTCCTCGCTCCCTGGCGAGCATACCCTCAATCCTCCTAGCAATGCTCACTACCTGCAGATAAGGAATGTCAATCTCCAACTCTCGAGCCATGGTAGATCTGATGGGTGGAATAAGACCCTTAATGAACCTGCGAACTCTCTCCCGAACTGTAGCAACCAAAGCCGATGCATGCCTTGCCAACCTGGTATAACGGATAGCATACTCTGAAACGGTCATAGCACCCTGGCGCAAATGCTCAAACTCTGCGCGCCATGCATCCCTGAGACTCTGGGGGACAAACTCTCTCATGAACATATCCGAGAACGGGGTCCAAGTCAGTGTAGCAGCCTCGACTGGACTGTCTATCTCATAAGTCCGCCACCAATCATAGGCGGCTCCCCGAAGCTAAAACGCAGTGAAAGAAACCCCACTAGACTCCGCTATGCCCATAGTGCGAAGAATACGATGACACCCCTGTAGAAATACCAAGGCATCGTCTGATGCTAATCCACTAAACACTGGGGGATCATACTTCTGGAACCTCTCAAGTCTCCGCTGCTCGTCCTCTGAAGCAGCTGACCCATCCTCGGGCTGAACTGGCGCTGCAGGCGATGCCGGAATAATCTCGAGAGCCTGCTCAACCTGCACTCGCTGCTCAAGAATACGGACGGCGGGAGTCTGTGCTCCTCTCCCGGCTTGGGATGTGGCTGCAGCAATGGGAAGCAACCCTGCCTGAGCCAAGGTGGTGTACATGCTCATTAACTGAGCCAAAGTCTCCTGGAGCGCTGGAGTAGTAGTGGCAGTAGTAGGTGTGCCAGGTGCCTGGGCTCTGGCTGGATCTGCTGGTGGTACCTCGGCGGCAGCTCGCGTAGGTGCTCTGGCTGCACCACGTGCGCGTCCTCGACCTCTCCCCCGGCCCCGGCCTCTGGCGGCTGCAGTAGGGGGCGCGGGTGCCTGATCATCTCGAGTAGCACGTGTCCTCACCATCAGTGAGAGAATAGAAGTCAGAAGTTTAGAATTGATGTCCAAAAATATCGCACGATGAGGAATTCAAATGAAATGAAAATTGTTCCTAAACAATTACATAGCCCCTCGTAGATAAGTACAGACGTCTCCGTACCAATCAGCGGGACTCTAATAAACCGGCCTGTGTTCCATGACTCCTATGAACCTAGAGCTCTGATACCAACTTGTCACGACCCCAGTTCACCCTCCATGAACATGTCGTGATGGCACCTAGTTCCTGCAACTAGGTAAGCCTAACAGTGCGAAATAACAAATTAACATTTGCGGAATAATTAATTAAAACTTAACACACGGAAATAACAACTGTATATAAGGCCACTCGGCCTATACAACTCAAAAATATGCGGAAGTCTACAATTAAATCCCAGAACCCGGAAACTCACGGGAAACACAGGCTAATAGAATGTAGTACTCTGCTCTACACCAGAATGTCTAAACAACATGAAAGGAAAGAAAGGAACTATCTGCTTATAAAGCCGGAATAGAGTAGAGACTCTTGGACTGCGGACGTAGCAGATATACCTCAAGACTCAACTAGGACTCTCCACCAAGAGGATGATACGTCAGGGAGGAAGTACATGGATCTGCACATGAAAACCATGCGCAAAAGAGGCATGAGTACACCACAACGGTACTAACTAAGTGCTAAGCCTAACCTCAATTGGGTACTGACGAGGAAAGTCAGGGCCCTACTGAGATAACATAATAAATAATGAGATAACAGAAACATTTTAAATAAAGTCTACAGCGAGAATCTAAACCAGGTAAATAAGGAAGAACAATAATAGAAAGCAAAGGTAACAATACACGGAAAACTGCCCTCAACAAGGAATAGTAGCCGGGGGATCTCTTGGTATCCCGAGGATCTCTTGGTATCCTCATCATCAACACTGGGGATCTCTCGGTATCCCGAGGATTTCTTAGTATCCTCAATAAGTAAGTCGGGGATCTATTGGTATCCCGAGGATCTCTTGGTATCCTCAATAAGTAAACTGGGGATCTCTTGGTATCCCAATATATATATAGAAACACATGTGCCAGGGATCTCTTGGTATCCCGCACCCTCAGTCCAGAATATCTCAAGTACACGGGGGATCTCCCGGGAAGCCGTCCCGTAGTCCAAAATTAAACACACAACAATAACAATTCATAAATCTCATAATAATGCAAAAAAAATCAAGACAAGAAGTAGCAATTATTAGCCTAACATGCTTCACAGAGTACAAATAGCACAGCTAAAACAAATAACCAAGTAAGCCAGCTAAACATGAGTCTCTAAGCTAGCACAGGTATAAACTTACAGTTTAAAATGAACATTTTAGCCTAACATGCTTCACAGAGTACAAATAGCACAGCTAAAACAAATAACCAAGTAAGCCAGCTAAACATGAGTCTCTAAGCTAGCACAGGTATAAACTTACAGTTTAAAATGAACAAGTAAACAAGAAATCTCAATTTAAATACTTCAAGTAGAAACGGGTTTTCAACAATTAGCTCAAGTACGTGCTCGTCACCTCACGTATGAGGCATTCAAATATTCAAGATCATGTCCTAAGGGGAAAGGTCTCCCACACAAGGTTAGACAAGCCACTTACCTCGAACCGGCTCAATATCAACTAGAACCACGCTCTTGCCACGAGTATCCAACTCCAAATGGCTCAAATCTATTCAATTCAATTACACATTGTAAATAACATCGCAAACACCTGGTTTTGCTATTAAATTCAAAGTTACGGCGTAAAATTAAGTGAAATTACCAAAATACCCTTCAGGCCAATGCCTCAGAATTGAATAATTTTCACATTTTCAGAACCCTCGTATTCTCACGAGTCTAACCATATAAGAATATCCCAAATCGGAGGCCAAATGCTCACTCAAAACCCAAAAGTTTGGTCTACGAAGTTTTAACCAAAATTCCTCTAATTTTAACCCCAAATTCTAATTTAAATGATGGATTTAACTACAAAATGATGAAGCATATATAGGAGGGATTAAGAAAATGTTACCCAATGATCTTCACTTCAAAACCCACTCAAAATCGCCCTCTCCCGAGCTCTCAATTGATTTTTGTAACTTATGAACTCAAACCCTCGACATCTCTATTTCTGCCCAGGGGTTTCCGCTTCTGCGGACAAGGGACCGCATCTGCGGTTCCTCTTATGCGAAAAAGCAACCTCTTCTGCGATTTTCACTTAACGGACCAAATTTCGCTTCTGCGGACACTCAACCGCTCATGCGGTTCCGCTTTTGCGGAATGACGACCGCTTCTGCGGTTCCTGAGGGGGATGCCAATCTCGCTTCTGCCATACAAATCTCGCAGGTGCGAACCACATCTGCGGTCAAACCTTCCGCACCTGCGGAAAAACTTAGGAGTCCAAATTTTGCATCTGCGATGGGCCGGCCGCTTCTGCGGCTCCGCTTCTGCGGTTCCCCAAGCCGAAGAAGCAAAAAGATACCAGAAGTAGCAGAGCTGCTACCTCTCCACTTCCAAAATTCTTCCGTTAACCACCTAAAATCATCCCGAGGCCCCCGGGACCTCAACCAAAAGCACCAATACCACCTAATACCTTATTCAAACTTTTACCAATCTTGAAAACACCTAAAACAACGCCGGAAACCCGAATTAATCAAAGGTTCAAGCCTATGAACTTCAATTTCCAACAAAACACGCTTTCGATCAAAAACCTATCCGAACCTCGTCCGAATGACCTGAAATTTTGCACACACATCCCAAATGACATGACGGAACTACTGTAACTTCCGAAACTCCAATCCGACCCTCGGATGAAAAACTCACTATCGAACCGCAAACTTCAAAAATTCAAACTTCGGCATTTCAAGCCTAAATGAGCTACGGACTTCCAAAATACATTCCGAACATGCTCCCAACCCCGAAATCACCTAATGGAGCTAACAGAACCATCGGATTTCCATTCCGAGGTCGTCTTCACATTGTTCCAGCTACGAAACACTTTTCAATAATTAAGCTCTCATTTAGGGACTAAGTGTCCCAAAACTCTCCGAAACTCCACACCGAATGTCCCGGCAAACCAAAATAGCAGAAATGAACATAGGGGAAGCAGTTAATGGGGGATCGGGGCGTAAATTCTTAAGACGACCGGCCGGGTCGTCACATAAGGCTATTGTGCTTCTTGGTTTTTCCGTGATCCTTATAATGTACTATTCATGCTTAAATTGGCGATTATTCATGTTGAACAAGACTTATGACATTCTCTTGGTAATTGACCATTGTTGAACATTGACTTGAGTTGAGATCTATATTGCAAAGCTAACTTGTTGGCTTAAGATCAGTTGAAGTTTTGAAGAATGACAAACGAACTCAGTGACGGACCAGGTTCATCTAAGGAGACACAGTTGTTATGGCCCATACACATGAGATGCACGTGAAGAAGATAAGTCCTTGAGATCAAGCAGCAATATCTTGATGAATATCTTCTGAACTGATCGAAAAGATTGCATAGAGGATAAGGAGTTGAAGTCTCCTTATGAAAAGAGAATTACATCCGGATCAAGAATATGGATTAGGAGTTAGAGTTGTTCTTGGACTCGAATTGTCAAAGGATCCACAATTCGAGTTCTTATCAAACTCTGATTACTAACTCTATAAATATAACGATTGTTCTCTTTTACAGGTGTATGCACA
>NW_017670997.1:193231-255873 GCF_001879085.1 Nicotiana attenuata
ACCAAGGAGATTTGGGACACGTTTACAAGTGGCTCATGAAGGAACACCTCAGGTGAAGAGGTCAAGAGGAACACTGCTGTATTCTCAATATGAGAATTTTACTATGAAGGATGGAGAAACTATCCAAGAAATGTATACCAGGTTCACTACCCTGACAAATGAACTTGAGTCTCTTGGAAGGATTATCCTGGAAGAAGACAAGGTGGAGAAGATTCTAACTAGAGTTCTGCCAATCTCCTGGGAAAGCAAAATCACTGCCATTCAGGAATCCAAGAACATTGCTACTTTAAAGTTGGATGAACTGATTGGAAATCTCACTGCCTATGAATTGAGAAGGCAAACAATGAAGATGGATGCTCCAAAGAATGAAAGAAGTCTGGCTCTCAGAATTATAGAAGGATCAGATCTTGAAGATGATGAAATGGCTATTATAACCAGAGATTTCAAGAAATATCTTATGAGAGGAAAGGGTGCTTCAAAAGGAACAACATTCAGCAAACCTAGGGCTCCTGAGAAACAAACCAATGAGGGGTGTTACAAGTGTGGGAAGACTGATCACCAGATCAGAAACTGCCCTCAAAGGGAGATTGAATGGAAGAAAGAAAGAGCAGAAAGAAGAAACAGGAAGAAGGAACAGGTTCAACCAAAAAGGAACAAGGGATCAACTAAAGCTATGGTTGCTGCATGGGGAGAAACATCAGATGAGGACTCGGAAACTGAAGCTGAAGATGAGCAAGCTCTTATGGCCATCGGAGAATTAGAAGATGAACAAGAGGTAAGTATTCTACACCTTAAAGAAAAGATTAAGTTCTTGCCTAAAGAAAAACTGGCTGATCTGCTGATGGACTTCATAGATGAGTCTGAAATAATAAACAGTGAGAAGGATGTTCTGTCTAAGGAATGTGTTATCCTAGAAGAAAAATGTAAAAGGTTAGAGTCTAGGGCTGATGAGAGGGACAACACAAATACTGAGTTGAAGAACCAGGTTCATCAACTTGAAAATAAGATTCTAGAACTTAGATCTGAAAATATTAAACTGAAATTAGGGACAGGAAAGAAGAGGGCTGATCAATCATTTCTCACCCTAGAAGAAAATCTAGGAAAAATGAAAGATGAACTGTACAAGAAAGATGAATTGATTAAAGTCCTAAAAGAAGATTTAGGAAAGGTAAAGCATGAACTAGACAGAACATGCAAATGGAACAAGGCTTCTGATGCACTCTCCTGGCTGCAAGAACATCATAGTAGCAATAAGAGAGGACTTGGATTTGGGACACAAGGTCCAAAATGGGATCCCAAAAACAAGTATCTCACACTTCCTGAGAATAAGATCTGCACACACTGTGGTAATACTGGCCATTACAAAAATGAATGTAATGCAAGAGAAAAGGCCAGTCAAAAGAACAAAGCCTTTGTTCAAGAAAAGCACAAACTGCCTGGTTGGGCAAAGAAAAATTTAATTCATCCTTTTGCCCATAGAAAGGGACCCAAACTAGTTTGGGTTCCTAAGACTAACCCATGATTTCTTTTTGCATGACCAAGTGAAGTCAAGTAGCCAAATATGGTACATGGATAGTGGCTGCTCAAAACATATGACTGGTAACAAGAACCAGTTCCTTTCACTTGAGAACCTAAAAGGAGGTAATGTCTCCTTTGGTAATGGAAAGAAAGGTGAGATCATTGGGGTTGGTAAGGTAGGCAAGACTGATTCTCACTCCATATAGAATGTCTACCTGATAGATGGTTTGAAATATAGCCTAATAAGTGTGTCACAACTGTGTGACAGAGGTAACCTTGTAGCTTTTACCTCCACCAAGTGCTTTGTGATTAATCTCATCACTGACAAAATTGTTTTGCAGGGAAAAAGAGTTAACAATATTTACATTGTAGATTTGTCAACTCTTTCAGAAAATGAACTCACATGCTTACGCGTGTTGGTATATGATCCCCTCCTATGGCACAAAAGACTTGGTCATGCTAGTCTGAATCAGCTAAACAAATTAGTCTCCAAGGACTTGGTTGTAGGTTTACCTAACATCAAGTTCAAGGAAGACAAAGTCTGTGAGGCATGTGCAAGGGGGAAGCAGGTAAGGACATCCTTTAAAACTAAGAAAATGGTGAGTACGTCCAAGACGTTGGAACTGGTTCATATGGATCTTTGTGGTCTAATGAGAACCATGAGCAGAGGTGGTAAAAGATATGTAATGGTGCTTGTTGATGATTATTCTAGATTTACCTGGGTATTGTTTCTAACTTCTAAAGATGAAGCATTTGAGATGTTCACTGCTTTTATTAGAAAAACCCCCAGAAACAATTAGGAAACAATCAGGAACAAACTAGATGAAGATGGAACATTTACAAGAAATAAGGCAAGGTTGGTGGTTCAAGGCTATAGTCAAGAGGAAGGCATTGATTATGATGAGACTTTTGCTCCAGTGGCTAGACTTGAAGCAATTAGACTCCTCATAGCCTTTGCAGCACATATGGGATTCACTCTTCATCAAATGGATGTCAAAAGTGCCTTCCTAAATGGATATCTCAAAGAAGAAGTGTTTGTGAGACAACCTCCAGGATTCGAAAGTAAAGAATGTCCTGATCATGTATACAAGCTAGATAAAGCTCTCTATAGTCTCAAGCAGACCCCAAGAGCTTGGTATGAAAGATTGTCAAAATTCCTTCTGGAGCATGGGTACAAAAGAGGTAAAATTGACAGCACTTTGTTCCTAAGGGAAAAAGGTAAAGATCTTCTTGTTGTACAAATATATGTTGATGACATAATATTTGGGGCCACTTCTGATAGGTTGAGTAAGGACTTTGCAAAATTAATGGGAAGTGAGTTTGAAATGAGTATGATGGGCGAACTAAATTTCTTCCTAGGCTTGCAGATCAAACAAAGTCCAAATGGAACCATGATTCATCAGCAGAAGTATACAAAAGAACTAATCAAGAAGTTTAAAATGGAAGACTCTAAAGAAATAGATACACCTATTGCAACTGCCACTAAATTAGATGTTGATGAACCTGGTTCATCAGTTGATCAAAAGTTGTATAGGGGTATGATTGGTTCACTCTTGTATCTTACTGCCAGCAGACCTGACATTGTTTTCAGTGTAGGACTTTGTGCTCGTTTTCAAGCTAATCCTAAAGAGTCCCACTTGACTGCTGTCAAGAGGATATTGAGATATCTAAAGGGGACTACTGAATTGTGCCTATGGTACCCTAAAGGTAGTAATTTTGATCTAGTAGGTTATGTTGATGCTGACTATGCAGGTTTCCTAGTGGATAGAAAAAGCACCTCAGGTATGGCTCACTTTCTTGGTTCATGTCTTGTATCATGGGCTACCAAGAAACAAAATTCAGTAGCCCTATCTACTGCTGAAGCTGAGTATGTGGCTACAGCTTCTTGTTGTGCTCAACTACTGTGGATCAAACACCAATTAGTAGACTTTGGTATAGAAGTGGGATGTATACCAATATTCTCTGATAACACTAGTGCTATAAGTATGACAAAGAACCCTGTTCATCATAAAAGGACCAAGCACATAGATGTTAGACACCAGTTCTTAAGAGATAACTATGACAAAGGGTTAATCTCCATAGAATTTTGTGCTACTGATAAACAAATAGCTGACATCTTCTCTAAAGCACTGAGTAGAGAAAACTTTGAAAGGAACAGGTTGGAATTAGGGATGATTAAGATCACCTAATAGGTCCAGTTCAGAATGCACAATGAAAAAAAATGATGAAAAAGATGAATTTTTTTTTTGGTTAGGAGTTCTTAATTCAATGTAAATATCTAGACTAATTCTTACTCAGTCTCATACTTGATTAGTATACTCCTGTGACATGTGTTTATATGAATCCTTAATCTCTTACAAAGTTTTTCTATTCTGACATTTGAGGCATGATCAAGGGAAGTTTTACTTGAAGAACCTGGTTCATCAGTATATGCTCATAAGAAAGTTCAGGTGTGTTTCTATACTTTGCACAATTATAAAGATAAAATTATCAACCATGAGCAGAAGTCCTAATTACACCAAACTTTCATAAATTCTATCCGTTGAGCATTGAACCAGTTTCATTATCCTAGGAGTCTAACTAAAACAGGATTTTTTTCTAAAAACTAGCGTCACTCATTTATCTCTAAAGAGACCGGAACTCTAATTTGATTAGACTTCTTATTGACCTCTGAAAAAGCTGTCGTTACAGGCTTAATCATGATCCCTCTTTAAATACACTCCAAACCCTCTCTCATCACTCATAACCGTCATTTCACTTCTCTAATCCTTCTGATAAACCCTTTTCTTCTTCAAAAATCCCCAAAATATTTCCAGAAATTATCCGCCATGACTAATCCTCAAGACAATCCTGGAACTCCCCCACCTATTTCCTCTAATACCTCATCATCAACACCTCCAGTTGAAAGTCCAAAACCCAGATTTCGCAGGCAAAAGATGTTAGCCAGAAAAACTGTAGCATCCGACCCTCTCAGAAAAGCCTTGAACGAGAAATTAAAGGCTAGTCAAAGAAAAGAGGCTTCATCTGAAGAATCCCACTCAAGCTCTGAATCTGAAAAGTTCATCTCTGCTAGTGAAGGAGAAGAACCTGGGTCATCTGACTATGACAAGAGTCAAGAAAACCCAAGAGAGGTAAACACCTGTTATGTATTTTCTGATATAGCTGAGAAGGTAGATAATAGGTTTGTGCTTGTGGGTGCTGTGAAAAATGTTGAAGGGGCTGAGACTAGTAGGAAGAGAAAGAAAAAGAAAGGGGAGGTTCTTGCTATATGTTGTGGTGGAGAAGAAGGTGGCTTGTAGTCAGGGGGAAGCGGATCAGGAGAAGCTGCTGAGGGACTTGTTAAGATGAGTGAGCAACAAGAAGAACTTGGTTCTTCTATGGAGGAACTTTGTTGCCCCTGTTGAACCTGGTTCATCCGTAAAAACTCCAGTGAATAGCAAAGTTAGAGCGTTGATGCAAGAATGTGGGACCAAAGATGCTGAGATTGCTAGGCTTCAGGCTCGAGTAGCTGAATTGGAAGAAGAAAGGAATGGCTGAAGGCAAAACTTGCAAAAGAAAAGGAAAAGAGTGAAGGGATGCTACAAACAATGCTCAACCTACTCCAATCCCAACCCTCCAGTTATTCTAAGCCTTAGCCATCTTTCTCCTAGTTCCGAACCATTTCAGTTACCCCCAGTGACCCAGATTAGGGATTTTTCTTGTTTTTGCTCATGGTTGGTAGTTTTTGTTCTTTCTTTTTGTGGACTGTACTGTAGAAGCAATGCCTTATCAATGACAATTTGCATCTCTCTTGTTTTGTGATGATTCTGCTCTTAATAGTTATTTTTGTCAAGTTGATTTTTGATTATCTAAAGCATGCTTTCACTTGCAGTTGCCCCAGTGGCCATGAGTAATGATTAATATTCTGGGATTCACATATTTATGCAACTTTTCGATGATGCCAAAAGGGGGAAGATATTGTGCTTTAAAAGAAATTGTGTCTATTTTCTGAACAGTGATGTTTATGACCTAATTAAATATGGCCCTTAATGATAAGTAAAACTTTTCGAGTGATGATATTTTAGCTGAGTTCCACAGGTTCTATAATCAGTAAAAGCACAGAGTTTGTCATCATCAAAAAGGGGGAATTTGTTGGCCTAAGATTAGTTGAAGTTTTGAAGAATGACAAACGAACTCAGTGAAGGACCAGGTTCATCTAAGGAGACACAGTTGTTATGGCCCATACACATGAGATGCACGTGAAGAAGATAAGTCCTTGAGATCAAGCAACAACATCTTGATGAATATCTTCTGAACTGATCGAAAAGATTGCATAGAGGATAAGGAGTTGAAGCCTCCTTATGAAAAGAGAATTACATCCGGATCAAGAATATGGATTAGGAGTTAGAGTTGTTCTTGGACTCGAATTGTCAAAGGATCCACAATTCGAGTTCTTATAAAACTCTTATTACTAACTCTATAAATATAACGATTGTTCTCTTTTACAGGTGTATGCACATAAGCAGAAGTTAAGCATATTTGAGAGCAAAAAGATCAAGTCTGATTTGCAAACAACATATGCGAGATACAAGTGTGCACGTCTGAAGCTACATGAACTAAGATAGAAGAACCAGTTTCATCATTGTGTTTATTCTAAGTCTAGTTCAATTGTAGTAGGTTTTCATATTGTACCTTTCAGCTTTCTTAGAAGCAATTGTATTAGGTACTCTGAGTATTCAAGTTAGAGTTAACTTGAAAGTGTCGCAACAGTTGAGGGTGTGTGCTACACTGGTATTAGAGTTAATCCTTAGGTTTACAAAGAGTTTTGTAAATGCAGTTTTTGGCTCAGTGATTTTAGTGGAGTTTGGGAAAATCCTACTGAGTAGTAGGTCGTGGTTTTTTCACCTTTTGAGCCAGGTGTTTTCCACGTAAAAATCTCTGTGCACTTTACTTTCAGCATTTATTATTCCGCAAATTGCTGCAGTTAGAACACTTAGAAGAACCAGGTTCTTCTAACGCGAAAATTAGGTACCACACAAATCACCCCCCCTCTTGTGTGGTATTGACGTTTATAACATCATAACTGTTGAAACATGATTGATTATTGTTAATTCCCTTGCTAGGAGGTTATTATCTTTATTGTTGATTCCCTTGCTGGGATGTTATTGTTTCTATTGTTGAATCCCTTGCCAGGATGTTATTGATTCTATTGTTGATTCCCTTGCCGGGATGTTATTGTTTGTATTGTTGATTCCCTTGCCGGGATATCATTATTTTTATTGTTGATTCCCTTGCCGGGATGTTATTGTTTCTGTTGCTTGGGTGAGGAATAGTGTAAAGCACGAAGGGTGATGCCGTGTATGATGTTGTGAGGAAGAGTGTAAAGCACGAAGGGTGATGTCGTGTATGATGTTGTGAGGAAGAGTGTAAAGCACGAAGGGTGATGCCGTGCATGATATTGTGAGTGATTGTTAATGCACGAAGGGTGATGCCATTCCGATATTGTGAGTGTAAAAGCATGAAGGGCGATGATGTGCCTCATTATTGAGAGTAAAAGCACGAAGGGTGATGTCGTGCCACATGGGAGTAAAAGCACGAAGGGTGATGTCGTGCCATGATTATGAGAGAGTTAAAGCACAAAGGGTGATGTCGTGCACATTTCTATTTATGCATATGGCGAGGAAGAGTGATAAGCATGAAGGGTGATGCCATGTACTTTCTGTTTGTTGTGCTTATTTGTGGTTATCAATTCAAGTGTTATAATTGTTCAGATTCCTTTACTGTTGTGATCCTTTGTGATGGAACCCCATAGTGTTTTCACTACTTCGCCGTATTTATATACATATTTCAGTACTTAAAGTTTCAATAATTGTTCACTTTTAATTCAATTAGTTACTCAATTAAATTCCCTTAAACTGTCTGAGGTTGAATTTTACATAAAAAGGAATTTCTACTGAGTTAATTTATTAAATCCCATGTTAATGGTAATAATCTATTCGATGTTGTATCTTAAATTGAAAACGGTACTTTCTTCATTCAAATAATTTCTAAATATAACTTCATCTTTTGTTGCTGAGTTCCTAATTGGTTTGGAAGCTGTACTCTACTTTATGTTAGGTAAATGAGACTCCCGGAACATCTTAATTGCATTAGCTATGGGTCCTATGTACTCAGTAACATGAGAACGTTGTTGTGCAAAGTGAGACAAAATATTTGGGCATAAGGTGCCGGGTGAGCTAAAGGTTTGGAAGTTGAGGTTATGATATGAGACATGGAGTTCTGAGATGGCCAGGGTTGTGCTCCAGAAACGATATGATTGATTGAGTTGACACTGTCTTCCTTACTTGAGTTCATTTTACTTCTCTGTGTTCCAGCTATGTTTGTGTTGATTTATTTGGTTATCTTTTTCTTCCATCCGAGTTTCCTTTCATTATTTCGACTGTTTGTACATTGATTTATCCCTACCGTTGATATTACCTCGTTACCTTTATCTCGATATTTGATATCATATCCCGTTTAATCTGTCTGACCAGTAGGTGTCTTGACTATTCCTCCTCACTACCCCACCGAGGTTAGTCTTGATACTTACTGGGCACCGCCGCGGTGTGCTCATACTACACTTCTGTACATTTTTGTGTACAGATCCAACTATTGATCGATAGTAGTTGTGCGGATTGTCGCGGTGGAGACTCAAGGCAACCTGCTGCTGCATTCGCAGGCCTCGGAGTGACCTTCATTTGTAATTACATTCCATTGATTCCTTCTCGTTGTGGAATAATATTGTATTTGCTTTGTATAAGTACTCTTAGAAAGGCTTATGACTTGTGCCACCGGTTTTGGGAAATGGTGATTTATTCAGAGTTATTTAAATTTGAAGTTAGTAAATGTCAATGTTATCTCAGTTAATGTTAGGCTTATCTAGTTTAGTGACTAGGTGCCATCACGACTCCTTCGAAGGAATTTTGGGTCGTGACAATATGCTCGTCCATTATTGCTACTTGCGTATTTCCTACTTTGTAATTCCTGTTATCGGTATTTCTCTCATCTGGTTGGTTCTGTTATACGTACATTTGGAAGAATGAGTTGAACGCACGAAGGGTGCTTCCGTGCTAGTTGATTTGACACATAAATTATATATATATAGTGAGGAAGAGATAGAAGCACGAAGGGTGTTACCGTTCCATTTCACATGATATCTTGAATATACTTTTCATACCAGAAAAGATTGTAAATCTTCTACTTTGATTCCTTCTAGTAATTGTTGATTGTCTCACAGAGTTGTATACGATACTCTTATCTGTTATGTTTTGAACTGCCTATATTGTTAGTCTAATGTACAGGGTATAACAATAAGCATCTTTTAACTAAAAATCCTCGTCACTACTTCGACGAGGTTAGACAAAATACTTACCAGTACATGGGGTCAGTTGTACTGATACTACACTACTATATGATGTGTACATATTTCTGGAGTAGCGTTGCTGGTGATGTCGGGTACTGATTCTGAAGATGTTCGCACGTTCCGGATATAGCTGCCTCTTGTCCTTGGTAGCTTAGGCTTTGCTATTCTGTTTATGTATCTTTCAAACAGAACGCGTATTTATCCGTACCTGTTATGAACATTAAAGAAGAAGAAGAGTATACTAGAGAAAAGTAGAGAGGCAGAATTCTTATTGATTTGGGATGATATACAATGAAATAGAACCCCTCTATTTATAGGGAAAAGTGACTAGCCACCAAGTAACAAACCCTAAGATCTCTCTAAAATATGGACATTCACCTTAAATAGAATTCTCTTTATAACACTCCCCCTTGAATGTCTATTCAACAGATAATGTGCCTCATTAAAAACTTAACTAAAATAAAATCCATTGGGAAAAAATTATGGTAAAGGAAAAGAGAACACACATCTAACAATACGCCTTTTGGTTGCCTCATTAAAAACCTTGCAAGGAAAACCCAGTGGGACAAAAACCTTGTAAGGGAAAAATAGTGCAACGTGCATTAACTCCCCCTGATGAGAGCATCAATTCACATCCTTGAGCCTTCGCATCCAAATCTTGTACACTAGCTTCTTGAAGGTTGACGTCGGTAGAGCTTGGTGAACAAATCAGCCATATTATCACTTGACGAATTTGTTGCACATTGAAATCACCATTGTTGTATATATGTAATCTCTTCATATAATATCGTAGAATAACCTTTTCAATATCTCCATAGAGGTAGAAGTTCCCGCCATCACATTATCATGTTTATTGTTATAACAAGATACATATGTGCACAAATTACACTTATCATATGATACTTCGAGACCAAGAAATGTATATGCTTCAAGCAATTTAAATCCTTCAAGGGTTGTCATATAAGTCATATAATAGACTTTAATTAGATGCATATCAAGTTTTCATGTCATGCTAGACATATAAAATACATAAAAGTGATTGCACATACCTATTGACTTTATACTCTCGAGTGTTTGAACTACATGTTCAATACTACATGTCTTTCATATGAAACCAATTCTACTTGAATTGTTTCTCTTCCATTTGGCTAATGTGTTTGTATTCGACATACTTAAGATCCTCGTCTATACTTAGCACTATCATGGATGTTGTCGACGAACATTATATATCGGTTCTAACATTTTTCATAAAGACATGACATAGAGATCTCTTCATTCATATTTTCAGGTACCTGAATCTCTCCTGAGATTTTATGAAGTGTTATGTCATGTGATCTTCTACTTGCCTCCTTTAATATGATCATTTTGATCATTTGCTCATCTTCTTTATCAAGATGTTTATTAGGAACCGATTTGTCTATACACTTTAAGCGTACCATAGACTCTGTCCTTCTAGGACTTAATAGGAGCATTTGCAATTAGAATATAGTTACTTTCTTTGGGTCAGCAAATGCGTCTGGCATGCTTTTCAATTTGTTGAAATTGAGTTATCTTTTTATGAACATCAACTTCATATTATCTTATTCGAGGATCTAAATGTACAATTGATAATTCATTCCACGTCATGTCTCCCCTTCATGTTAGAAAAACTAACTTGTTTCCTCAACTTTGAGAACCCATCTTTGTGCTTTATGGTGTTAATTAGAATATACACCGCACATCAATAATAATAAGATGGAATTATTTGGTTCCTGGACCTGAACCACTTGTGAGGGGAGAAAACAATATACTTTCGTATATAACGTATATCAAACTAATATAGATAACTTTGTTCTCATAAGCAATAATTTAGCTATTAAGTGGAGGCACTCAATACATCATTTTTGCTAAATCAACTGTGATGTAAAACAACTTATCAAGATGAAGTATCTTGAATAATAAATCTGGAAATTATTCTCTAAATCAAATTATCGAGCAAGTTACTTCGCAAACACCATGTTGCGGGTTAATAATAATCGCACATGTAATCATCACATAGATGCATCTTATGTGGTATATGTTGATACCCAATTTTCCCTCATATATTTTAAATATGCATATATATTTTCGAAATAGTGCACATGCATTTACAAACATGCACAAGTATTTCTATAATTTTTCTATAATTTTTAAGGCTTTAAATCAATTTATTTCTGTATTTTTGTTGTACAAATCCAATAATTATCCCACATATTATTTTTATAATGATTTGATCATCTAAATTCATCATTTATGCCCATATAGTGCTTAAATATTATAATTATAGTTTTTATAATTACATTTTTGCATTTTTAAGTCTAGAATTGCACATTTTTGCAAAAATAGCCCATATATATAAATAATTATATTATCTATACAGAAAACGACTTTTTATATTTTAATAATATTAAGTAATTATTTTTCAATCATTTTCATGCTTCTAAATGATATTTTTATTATTTGTTAATTGTTTTTATAACTTATTTCACTGATTTAATTGGGTATTTAAAATTTAGCTCCTTCTAAATAATTTCGGACCTAACCCAATTTTATACACTAGCCCAATACCCAATTACCCTTACCCACTTAATTAACCCGACCCAGAACCCCGACCAATCATGGCCATTGATCTCTCAGATCAACGGCCCATACTATTCCTACCCTTTTTAATTACACCCAAACCCCTAAACCCAATCCATTTCACCCGCCCCGCCGCCTTCAAACTCTCTCTTCTCTCACCTCTTCTCCTCTCAAAACCCTAGCACTGTAACCCTAATTCCCCTTTCGATTCCAACTAGATATGGAATCAACCATGGATTCCCTTACCTTATTGGTCTCTCATCACCACTAGCTACTCGTCTATGACCCTCTTTAGTTGCTTGCCTAACATGGCAAGCAAATTTTGCCAAAATCAAACTAAATCCGTTCAACCCTCTTATTTCTGTGGCTATTCCGTCTATATTCATCTCTGAGTCTTTGTGAGTAACGAATATGTTCATATTGTAACGACCCGACCGGTTGTTTTGAGTACTAGCGCTCCGTTCAGCAGTCGGAGGCCATGAACAGCTTCATTTCAGGTATTATGACTTGTACGCGCGGTCGGAATTGAATTTCGGGAAGTCCAGAGTTGATTTGGGAAGAGAATTCTTATTTCGGAAGCTTAAAGTTGGGAGAATGAACTAAGATTGGAATTTTGAGTAAAAGACCTCGGAATCACGATTTGAAGGTTCCAACAGGTTCGTATGATGATTTCGGACTTGGGCGTATGCCCGGTTCGGGTCTTGGATAACCCGGGAGCGTTTTGGCGCCTATTGTGGAAGTTAGCACTTTAGAAGGAATTTCATAAGTTTCGTTTGAAGTGCATTTCAGAGTTATCGATGTCCGTATGGAATTCCGAGACTGGGAGTAGTTTCGTATGGTGATTCTGGAGTTGGGGGCGCGATCGGAAGTGAATTCGGAGGTCCGTAGGTCATTTTGAAGCCATTTGGCTAAAGATAGAAATTTGAAGGTTTTTGGGAAGTTTGACCGGAGGTTGACTTTTTGATATCGGGGTCGGAATCCGATTCTGATAGTTGGAGTAGGTCCGTAATGTCAAATATAACTTGTGTGCAAAATTTGAAGTCAATCGGACGTGATTTGATAGGTTTAAACATCGGAAATAGAAGTTGGAAAGTTCAAAGTCCATAAAGCTTGAATCGGAGTGTAATCCATGGTTTTAGCGTTGTTTGTTATGATTTGAGGCCTCGAGCAAGTTCGTAATGTGTTTTGGGACTGGTTGGTATGATTGGTTGGGGTCTCGGGGGCCTCGGGTGGATTCCGCGTGGTTAACAGATCGAAAGTGGATTTTGGGAAGGCTTGAGTTTTGCTGCTTCTGTCCTAACCGCATCTGCGGTTCTTGGACCGCAGATGCGGTCAAAAGCTCGCAAAAGCGGAGGGGGCCAGGTCCAAGGAAAACCGCAGAAGCGGCCCAGGGACCGCAGAAGCGGCCAGTTCCCTCGTGCCCAAAACCGCAGAAGCGGTTAAATAGTCGCAGAAGCGACATCCGCAGAAGCGGAAATTGCACCGCAAAAGCGGAACACCTGGAGGCAGTAAGGTTGTTTTAAATCGTGAATAGAGTCATTTCTCTCATTTGGTTCATGGCTTGGGGCGATTTGGGGAGCTCCAAAGAGTGGAACTTCGTCATCTATATAAAGGTAAGTTATCCCCATCACTTTTGAGTTAAATACATCAATTATGTATGGATTTAAGCGTGAATATTAGTGTAAAGATGGAGGTTTTTGGTGGAAACCTAGAAAAAAATGATATTCTTGGAATTTAGCCACGATTTTGAGTATGGAATTAGGAAAAATATATATTTTAGTTCCTGAGGTCATGGGTAACCTTTGTCTTCGAGAAATTTTCGATTTCGGGCACCTAGGCCCGAGGGCATTTTGGTCATTTCACTAAGCAGAGATGGGAATCTGTATAATTTGAATTTGTTACAAGTATTTGAGCATGTTCTCATTAGTTTGTCGTTAATTGGCTAGTTTTGGTGCATTGTGCGTCGGTTCAAGCCTTCGGAAGAATGTTGAATGCTGGTTATGAGTCTTCGGAGCGAGGTGAGTCTCCTTTCTAATCTTGTGAGGGGGAATTTACCCCATAGGTGAAGTAATTGATTATGTGCTCCTATTTTTGGGGGCTACGTACGCACAAGGTGACGAGAGTCCGTGCGTAGCTACTATTATGCTAAATTGTCTCTCAGCTAAGAAATTTTGTCACTCTTCACCTCTATTTTCTTGCACTGCATAAGGCTTTTTCTGTCTTTCGAGACTAAGCATTGTCTCCATCTGCATTTTCTTGCATTNACTATATATATTACATATATATAAGCCATATTCGATATAATATTACCTAATACGCTTATACTTAGTGCATAGTACAACGTAACTATATATATTACATATATATAAGCCATATTCGATATAATAATACCTAATACGTTTATACTTAGCGCATAGTACAGCGTAACTACATATATTAAATATATTGTAACGACCCGACCGGTCGTATTGAGTACTAGCGCTCCGTTCAGCAGTCGGAGGCCATGAACAGCTTCATTTCAGGTATTATGACTTGTACGCGTGGTCGGAATTGAATTTCGGGAAGTCCAGAGTTGATTTGGGAAGAGAATTCTTATTTCGGAAGCTTAAAGTTGGGAGAATGAACTAAGATTGGAATTTTGAGTAAACGACCTCGGAATCAGGATTTGAAGGTTCCAACAGGTTCATATGATGATTTCGGACTTGGGCGTATGCCCGGTTCGGGTCTTGGATAACCCGGGAGCGTTTTGGCGCCTATTGTGGAAGTTAGCACTTTAGAAGGAATTTCATAAGTTTGGTTTGAAGTGCATTTCAGAGTTATCGATGTCTGTTTGGAATTCCGAGACTGAGAGTAGTTTCGTATGGTGATTCTGAAGTTGGGGGCGCGATCGGAAGTGAATTCGGAGGTCCGTAGGTCATTTTGAAGCCATTTGGCTAAAGATAGAAATTTGAAGGTTTTTGGGAAGTTTGACCGGAGGTTGACTTTTTGATATCGGGGTCGGAATCCAATTCCGAAAGTTGGAGTAGGTCCGTAATGTCAAATATAACTTGTGTGCAAAATTTGAAGTCAATCGAACGTGATTTGATAGGTTTAAACATCAGAAATAGAAGTTGGAAAGTTCAAAGTCCATAAAGCTTGAAACGGAGTGTAATTCATGGTTTTAGCGTTGTTTGTTATGATTTGAGGCCTCGAGCAAGTCCGTAATGTGTTTTGGGACTGGTTGGTATGATTGGTTAGGGTCCCGGGGGCCTCGGGTGGATTCCGGGTGGTTAACGGATCGAAAGTAGATTTTGGGAAGGCTTGAGTTTTGCTGCTTCTGTCATAACCGCATCTGCGGTTCTTGGACCGCAGAAGCGGGACCGCAGATGCGGTCAAAAGCTCGCAGAAGCGGAGGGGGCCAGGTCCAAGGAAAACCGCAGAAGCGGCCCACGGACTGCAGAAGCGGTTCCGCTTAAGCGGCCCCCAGACCGCAGAAGCGGCAGTTCCCTCTTGCCCAAAACCGCAGAAGCGGTTAAATAGTCGCAGAAGCGACATCCGTAGAAGCGGAAATTGCACCGCAAAAGCGGAACACCTGGAGGCAGTAAGGTTGTTTTAAATCGTGAATGGAGTCATTTCTCTCATTTGGTTCATGGCTTGGGGCGATTTGGGGAGCTCCAAAGAGTGGAACTTCGTCATCTATATAAAGGTAAGTTATCCCCATCACTTTTGAGTTAAATACATCAATTATGTATGGATTTAAGCATGAATATTAGTGTAAATATGGAGGTTTTTGGTGGAAACCTAGAAAAAAAAATATTCTTGGAATTTAGCCACGATTTTGAGTGTGAAATTAGAAAAAATATATATTTGAGTTCCTGAGGTCATGGGTAACCTTTGTCTTCGAGAAATTTTGGATTTCGGGCACCTAGGCCCGAGGGCATTTTGGTCATTTCACTAGGGAATCTGTATAATTTGAATTTCTAACAATTATTTGAGCATGTTCTCATTAGTTTGTCTTTAATTGGCTAGGTTTGGTGCATTGTGTGTCGGTTCAAGCCTTCGGAAGAATGTTGAATGCCGGTTATGAGTCTTCGGAGCGAGGTGAGTCTCCTTTCTAATCTTGTGAGGGGGAATTTACCCCATAGGTGAAGTAATTGATTATGTGCTCCTATTTGTGGGGGCTACGTACGCACGAGGTGACGAGAGTCCGTGCGTAGCTACTATTATGCTATTGTCCGGGTAGTTAAGACCCAAAATCATGTTGCACGTGGATTAATTGTGAACCCATTGGTAGCTCGAATTGTTTAACTCACATCGAATTAGTAAGTAAATTTCTAAAAGGATTAAACTTCATTTCTTAAATTGTTGAAGGAGAATTGGTTTTATTTGAATAAATATTCCCCGATAAGTTCTTATTTGACTGATTGAGCATGTATTTTATGTGTGCCTGCGTCGCATGGATGATTCGCGAGCAGGATATGTGTTTATTTATGGAACGGGCCGAACGCCTCGGTGAGAATAGATGCATCTATGGTTCGTGCCGCTTGACCCTCGGCAGTGCACAATTTACATTTCTGTTGGAGCGGGTCGTCGGCCTCGGCATGATTTGCGCGTGTTTATCTGTTACTTGAAAATTCTAAATGTGGAATTGGCCCTACGCGGCTTGATATGAATTGATAAGATAATAAAGAACAAACTTTAGAAGCCCTGGATTTATTGTTGAAGGTGTTTACCTGTTTTCTGGCTTCACAATCAGAACTTCTTTACAAATCCATGATTTTCCTTGCACTTATAGAACATTGCTAATTGACCTCTAGTGAGTGTCGGAGTTGGCCATCTCGTCTCTACACCTTCGGGATTAGGCGGGATACTCACTGAGTACACGTTGATTACGTACTCATACTACACTTCTGTGCATTTTTGTTGCACAGGTATATATATACCTCTAGCAGCCTATTGGGCGTAGCAGCACGGACGACTCTGGGACTAGGTGAGCTGCATTGTTCGAGACGACCCGTAGCCAGTGTAGTTCCTTTCAGCATTTTAATATTTATTCCCTGTCCACTGTATTTCAGACAGACATTGTAATTTATTTTCCTTATCAGTAGTTGCTCATGCACGTGTGACACCGGGTTCTGGGACGGTTTTTCGAAAGATGTGTGTTAATAGTTATTTCTTAATTTGAATTGAAACAGAGATTGTTTTATATATGAAAAATGGAAGGAAAACTCTTAGATTTTTAAAGGTATTAAAAGAGAATCTAATTGATAATTTAGTTGGCTTGCCTGACAACGGTGTCCGGCGCCATCACGACCCGTAGTGGATTTGGGTCGTGACACATATCTTTTTTGATTCATACTTACCCAAAATTAGGGTTTCGAATCCTCTCTAATTTTAACCAAATCTGGTTCAAACTCTGTCTTTTAAACATTTTCTCCGTCTATATTTTCTCTATTATTTATGGATCTATTCATTTTTTATCGATTCTGTGATTTACATGAATCTAGGGTTTCAAACCCTTTTCTTTTACTTGAATTAAAACTGATTCGACTATGAGTTTCCTTTAATAAACTCCTTTATATGTTTATTTGGTACCAATCTGTGTTATTCTCATTTACTCTGGCTGATTTGAGTTCATTACCCAAAACTAGGGGTTCAGATCTTTCTAGATCTAATTTGATTTTCAATTTCTTAATTACTTTTCTTTAATACTTCTTTTTATGTGTCCCTATAAATTATGTTACAACTCTTTGTTACCGCTGCTCCTTACTTTCCCTGAATTTGGGGTTTTGATTCTTTAGAATCAAACCAAGTCTGTTCGATTCTGGTTTTCCTTTTGAATTCTCTTGTCTACATTCTGTACCTTATTTTATTGCTGATTTTTAGTTTACGGAAAATTAAGGTTGAAATCTTTTACTGATTTTCCGATACTTTTTTCCTTCCTCATATGTGACTGTAATGACCCGATCGATCGTTTTGAGCTTTTTGACTTTGTTCGCCAGTTCTCGGGCATGACCAGCCCCGTGTGATGTATTATGACTTATGTAAATCATCGGTTTTGGTTTTTAGGGTAATCGGAATGAATTTGGAAGAACAATGTCACACCTCATTTTTTACACACCACCCCGAAGGATAGTATATAAGGGAGTTTTTCCATTTAAAGTGACACTATTCGAAATGGGATTATTTATTTATTTAGAGTCGCCACTTGGGATAGGTTTGGCTTTTGGTGTCCCAAGTCACCGGTTTATCTTGAATCTCAAATCGAGGAAATTTCGACTTCCCGAATGGAGTCTGCGAACCAGAAATTCTGAATAAGGAATTCTGTTGACCCGGGGGAAGGTGTTAAGCACCCCCAGATCCCGTGGTTCTAGTACGGTCGCTTAAACTATTATAGTTGACTAAAAATCTGATTTTTATACATGTCATCCTATAGTGCAGTTTTAAAATTATTTACCGCTTTTAATTAATTTTTAGAAAATTGAACGTCGTTTAAAATATGTTTTCGGATCACGTCACATGAAATGCACCCGGATCCTCGACACATTTTTTTCAACGTTTTGGGATTTGGATTTGGGTCACATGAAATGCACACCCGAGTTTAGGAAGGTAAATTATTAAAGAACGCGCCTAAAGCGGCTAACGTGTTATTAACTTTGCGGGAGGCCATGAAAATTCGCTAAATGGCACGCCCCGAGTTCTAAATATTTTTAAAAGAAGTAATCAACGAGGGCCATGCGATTTGCGATTTTATTTGACACGGCGCAACTCATTTTATTTTAAAGGCCATCCTAAAAGAACTATTATTTTCTATTAAGGTTTATCTCTAAAAGGCCTAATTAATTAATAAGTGAATCAATTACTATTAAAAATATGCAAAGGGACTCGGGCTTCAAGATCAAGTCCGAATTAGAACAAAGAGATCTTCATTATTAAGGATCCCTTTAATTCAAATTCGCTACCTAACTGAAAAGCCCAAGTCTATAATTCAATTGTTTTACAATTATCCAAATCCAAACTTTAAAAAGTAAAATAAGACTTTCAGCAGTCATTCAGAATTTTGGGCCTCAAAATAAACTCCATATAAAGGCAACAAAATTGGGCTTTAAGCCCAAGTACGCACAGGCCTCCAACCCAATGGAACTTAACTGATGGGCTTGGTGATATTCTTGGTAGTGATCGTGTAACTGGGCCATGTTAGGCCCAAACTTACGGCCTGGGCAGTCCAGGCATCACTTTGAATCAAACTGAAACTTGAATTACTATGCTAACTGATTTTAAAACCAATAGTGATGCAATCTATGGGCTAATACCAAGACTTAAATTCTGGTTCATACAAAACATGAATTAAAATTTAAAGAAAAAATTGAGAGAAGACGTTTTGAGATGAAATTTCACGTACTAATAGCATAGCAATATTTTATCACGTGAACTTCGTAGACTAGCAGAGAATCGATTACACAAACAGGCTTGAAATGCACTATCTTATTATCTTAACTGAAAGCAAAGTCGCCTATAACTCGTAAATCATGTGAGACTATTGAATTCTTAGGCTTAACTAAGTAAATGACTTCGATACTCAAGTCACAAGATCAACAGAGGGGTCTAGGTCGATAAACATGAAGAAATGTATAAACTAATACTATAATTCAAACTAACATTTCCTTTTACATTCCAACGAACAAAATACTACAACTAAAATCAGCTACACTAAGCAAGCACCATTGAATATCCTACTCGTATTGTTTCTGAAGTAAAAGGAAAAACAGTCCAGTTATTACAACCATCGGAAGTCCAGGTTCATTAAATTTCAAATACTACTACTATATAATCTAACATGTAAACTAATGTGCACACAAGTAAACTAAACATGAAATTAACATGAGTAATTTGTCATTTATTTAATAATTCGAATACACTTGTGGATTTAGTTCTTCACACATCATTTTAGGTTGAAGAATACGTGGAATTAAAGCAAAACAAAAGGTGAGGATCAGTCCAAACAAACAGCAGAACATCAGGTGTAATTCAGCAGGGAATTATCAACAGCAGTGGAATCTCAACAGCGAACCAGCAAATCAACAAACAACCCAGTAGACTGATACTTTAAAAATCAGAGAAGAAATACCACGAATAGGAACCAGCTTGGCAGAATCAAACCATTTTTGAATCCATGAATGTTTGGAAGATGAAAAACTGGGCAGATCTAATGTAACAATATTTTTTTTGTAGAAGTTTTCTGCTATTTTTCTTTTTTTCCAGAATTTCTAAGATCTAGACGAACTTTCTACTCTCAGATTTCAGTTTTTTGGTTTTGAATTTAAAATTTTTCAGCCTTGAACGGCAAGGCAGTAGAGACTGCCTTTTATAGACAAAAATGCTAGGGGCTCTTTCATATTTCATTTTACACCTTTAGTCCCTCTTTTATTTCAGTTTTTCCTTGAAAAGTCCTTAAAAGACAGACTTCTTACCCAAGCTAGATCACTAAATTCCTAAAATTCTAATTGGAACCCTTCTAGAATGTTCTAGGGGTTTCCAATTCAGTTATTTGCAGGATTCCCTATTTTGAATTACCCCAATTACCCTTTTCAATTCTGAAAATTACTAAACTAAACCAACCCCTTTAACCTTGGTCCACTAACCCCAGTTAACTATCTAGGAGCTGGAATCAAACAGCTAATACCAAACAAATCCTAAGAATTGAACTAACATGGAAATTAATTCTAAAAATCAGTAACTAGCCATTAACGACAAGAAAACAAGATTGAAAACTAAAGTCAAATTAACAGCACCAAGCATGGATTATTTAATTGAAACCAAACACAAAATCAAAAAAAAATCAGAACAGAACAAAATTAAAATAAAATAAAAATCAAAATAGGACAGAATCAACAGAACTAATCAAAACCCTAAAAATTCTAAATCATTTAATCATGACGGCAATTAATCAAGGAGGGAATAGCATATGTGAAGTAAAAAAAATCAAAAGAAAAAGAAAACTTACTGATGAGAGGTTGAATAAAACAGGACTTCGATTTGAGGCCCGGAATGATGTGAATGTTTGTTCTTCACCAAGAACAAACGAGCACATTATTTCGTGCCTCAATCAATCTCTGGGCTAAGGAATTTGCGAAGAACTCGAGCGAATCAGGCTTCTAGGGTTCTGCCACTTCTACAATTTGAAATTCGAGGAGTTCTGGGGATGTTTGAAGGAGACTAAGTAGGGATTTGGACTGAGGGAGAGACGGGGGTCATGGGGTATTGGTTTGGGGTGTTTTGAAGGCGGCGCCGCCGTGTGCGGCGGAGGCGGCGTCTAGGGTTTGGGTTATTCGAGGAGGCTAGGTGGGATTCGAGGGAAATAGATTGGGGGATTGGAATGGGGAGGGTGAGAGGATCTCGTGGTGTAAATTTGGAATTGTTTGGTGGCCGGCCGCCGCCGTGAGGCGATTTCCGGCGGTGGTCTAGGGCAGTAGACGGCGGGGGACGGGTGTCACGACCCCAGTTCACCCTCCATGAATATGTCATGATGGCACCTAGTTCCTACAACTAGGTAAGCCTATCAATGCGGAAATAATAACTTAATCTTGCGAAATGGTTAAATAAAGCTAAGCATATTAAAATATTAAGTGCATATAAGGCCGCTCGGCCTATGCAACCCAAAAGAAGTGTGGAAGTCTACAACTAAATCCCAAATCCCGGAAACTCATGGGAACCACAGGCTAACAAAAAACATAGTACGCTGCTCTAACTCCAGAATATCTAAATAACTGAGAGAAAAGGGATAAACTAAATGCTAAAGCTGGAACAGAATAGAGACTCCTGGTCTGCGGACGCGGCAGATATACCTCGAAGTCTCCGTGTATCTCCTCGCCTCAAGGATAGTGCGCCTAAGAAGGGGTACCTGGATCTGCACATGAAAAACATGCGCAGGAAGGGCATGAGTACACCACAGCGGTACTCAGTAAGTGCCAAGCCCAACCCCGGTTGGATAGTGACGAGGAAGGTCAGGCCCTACTGAGATAGAACATAATAAATAATAAGATAACGGGAACAGTTTAAATAAAGTCTACAGCGAGAATCTAAACCAGATAAATAAGGAAGAACAGTAGTACAAAGCAAAGGTAACAATACAAGAAATACTGCTCTCTCAACAAGGAATAATAGTCGGGGATCTCTTGGTATCCCGAGGATCTCTTTGTATCCTCATCATATGCACCAGGAATCTCTTGGTATCCCGAGGATCTCTTGGTATCCTCATATACACTGGGGATCTCTTGGTACCCCGAGGATCTCTTGGTATCCTCATCATATACACTGGGGATCTCTTGGTATCCCGAGGATCTCTTGGTATCCTCATCATACACACTGGGGATCTCTTGGTATCCTCATCATATACACTGGGGATCTCTTGGTATCCCGAGGATCTCTTGGTATCCTCATCATATACACTGGGGATCTCTTGGTATCCCGAGGACCTCTGGGTATCCTCAATGAGTAAGTTGGGGATCTCTTGGTATCCCAATATATATAGAAACACATGTGCCAGGGATCTCTTGGTATCCCGCACCCTCAGTCCAGAATATCTCAAGTACAGGGGATCTCCCGGGAAGCCGTCCCGTAGTCCCAATTTAAACACATAACAACCACAACCCTTAATCTCAGAATAAATGCTAAAATCAGGACAAGTAATAGTAAATTCTAGCCTAACATACTTCACAGAGTACAAATAGTGCAGCTAAACAAATAAGCAAGTAAGCCAGCTAAACATGCGTCTCTAAGCTAGCACAGGGATAAACATACAGTCTAAAATGAACAAGTAAACAGGAAATCTCAATTTAAATACTTCAAGTAGAAACGGGTTTACAACAACTAGCTCAAGTACGCGCTCGTCACCTCACATACGAGGTATTCAAATATTCAAAGATCATGTCCTAAGGGGAAAGGTCCCCCACACAAGGTTAGAAAAGCCACTTACCTCGAACCGGCTCAATATCAACTAGAAACCATGCTCTTGCCACGAGTATCCAACTCCAAATGGCTCAAATCTATTCAATTCAATTACACATTGTAAATAACATCGCAAACACCTGGTTTTGCTATTAAATTCAATGTTACGGCGTAAAATTAGGTGAAATGACAAAAATGCCCTTCTGGCCAATGCCTCGGACTCGAATAATTTTCATATTTTCAGAATCCTCGTACTCTCACGAGTCTAACCATATAAGAATATCCCAAATCGGAGGCCAAATGCTCACTCAAAATCCAAAAGTTTGGTCTAAGAAGTTTTAACCAAAATTCCTCAAATTTTAACCCTAAATTCTAATTTAAACGATGGATTTAACTACAAAATGATGAAATATATCTAGGAGGGATTAAGAAAACGTTACCCAATGATCTTCACTTCAAAACCCACTCAAAATCGCCCTCTCCCGAGCTCTCAATTGATTTTTGTAACTTATGAACTCAAACCCTCGACACCTCTATTTCTGCCCAGGGGTTCCGCTTCTGCGGACAAGGGACCGCATCTGCGGTCCCGCTTATGCGGAAAAGCAACCGCTTCTGTGGTTTTCACTTAACGGACCAGATTCCGCTTCTGCGGACACACAACCGCTCCTGCAGTTCCGCTTTTGCGGAAAGACGACCGCTTCTGCGGTTCCTGAGGGGGATGCCAATCTCGCTTCTGCGATACAAATCTCACAGGTACGAACTGCATCTGCGGTCAAACCTTCCGCACCTGCAAAAAAACTGAGGAGCCCAAATTTCGCATCTTCGATGGGCCGGCTGCTTCTGCGGTTCCCCAAGCCGCAGAAGCGAAAAGATACCAGAAGCAGCAGAACTGCTACCTCTCAACTTCTAAAATTCTTCCGTTAACCACCCGAAATCATCCCGAGACCCCTGGGACCTCAACCAAAAGCACCAATACCACCTAATACCTTATTCAAACTTGTACCAATCTTGAAAACACCTAAAACAACGCCGGAAACCCGAATTAATCAAAGATTCAAGCCTAAGAACTTCAATTTCCAACAAAACACGCTTTCGATCGAAAACCTACCCGAACCTCGTCCGAATGACCTGAAATTTTGCACACACATCCCAAATGACATGACGGAACTACTGTAACTTCCGGAACTCCAATCCGACCCTCGGATCAAAAACTCACTATAGGACCGGAAACTTCAAAAATTCAAACTTCGGCATTTCAAGCCTAAATGAGCTACGGACTTCCAAAATACATTCCGAACACGCTCCCAACCCCGAAATCACCTAACGGAGCTAACAGAACCATCGGATTTCCATTCCGAGGTCGTCTTCACACTGTTCCGGCTACGGACCACTTTTCAACACTTAAGCTCTCATTTAGGGACTAAGTGTCCCAAAACTTTCCAAAACTCCACACCGAACGTCCCGGCATACCAAAATAGTAGAAATGAACTTAGCGGAAGCAGTTAATGGGGGATCGGGGCGTAAATTCATAAGACGACCGGCCGGGTCGTCACATCCTCCTACACTTAAACATTCGTTCATCCTCGAACGAGCATAGAGAACATACCTGAAGTAGAGAAAAGATGAGGGTAACTGCTGCGCATATCCTGCTCGGTCTCCCAAGTCCCCTCCTCGGCCGGCTGACACCGCCACTGAACTTTCACTGAAGCTATGTTCTTTGACCTCAACTTCCTGACCTGCCTGTCCAAAATAGCCACTGGCTCCTCAACATAGGATAGATCCTTGTCCAACAGGACTGAACTGAAATCCAACACGTGTGACGGATCCCCGTGATACCTCCGGAGCATCGAAACATGAAATACCGGATGAACTCCGGCCAAGCTGGGAGGTAAGGCAAGCTCGTAAGCAACCTCCCCAACTCGCCTCAAGATCTCAAAATGGCCAATAAACCTCGGACTCAACTTTCCTTTCTTCCCAAACGTCATGACGCCTTTCAGAGGCGAGACCCAAAGCAGAACCCGCTCACCAACCATATATGAAACATCACGAACCTTCCTGTCCGCGTAACTCTTATATCTGGACTGGGCTGTACGGAGTCTATCCTAAATCGTCTTAACCTTTTCCAATGCATCCTGTACTAACTCTGTGCCCAATAGCCTAGCCTCACTCGGCTCAAACCAACCCACCGGGGATCTACACCTCCTGCCATATAAAGCCTCATACGGCGCCATGTGAATGATGGACTGATAACTATTGTTGTAAGCAAACTCCGCCAGTGGCAAGAAATCATCCCAAGACCCTCCAAACTCAATCATGCACGCACGGAGCATATCCTCAAGAATCTGAATAGTGCGCTCGGACTGTCTGCCCGTCTGGGGGTGGAATGCTGTGCTCAACTCCACCCGAGTGCCTAACTCCTGCTGCACGGCCCTCTAGAACCGTGATGTATACTAAGTACCTCTGTCCGAAATGATAGAAACTAGAATACCATGCAGACGGACGATCTCCCGGATATAAATCTCCGCCAACCGCTCCGATGAATAAGTGGTACACACAGGAATAAAATGAGCGGACTTGGTCAGCCGGTCCACAATAACCCAAATGGAATCAAACTTCTTCAAGGTCCGTGGAAGTCCAGATACAAAATCAATGGTGATGCGCTCCCATTTCCACTCCGAAATCTCTATCTGCTAGGCAACCCACCCGGGCGCTGGTGCTCATACTTCACCTGCTGGCAGTTAAGGCATCTAGACACATAGCCAAATATATCCTTCTTCATCCGCCTCCACTAGTAGTGTTGCCTCAAGTCCTGATACATCTTCGCGGCACCCGGATGGATGGAATACCGCGAACTATGGTCCTCTGCTAGAATCATTTCTTGAAGACCATCAACATTGGGCAAACAAATCCGGCCCTGCATCCTCAATACTCCATCATCTCCAATGGTCACATCCCTGGCATCTCTACGCTGAACCTTGTCCTTGAGGACAAGTAAATGAGGGTCCTCATACTGCTGCTCCCTGATGCGATCAAATAATGAAGATCGGGAAACCACACAAGCTAGAACCCGACTGGGCTCTGAAAGATCCAATCTCACGAACTGGCTGGCTAAGGCCTGAAAATCCATCGCCATCGGCCTCTCTGAAGCTGGTAGATATGCCAAACTCCCCAAACTCTCCGCCCGGAGACTCAAGGCATCCGCCACTAATTGGCCTTGCCCGGGTGATATAGGATAGTGATGCCATAATCCTTCAGCAGCTCTAACCACCTCCTCTAACTCATATTGAGATCCTTTTGCTTGAGCAAGTGCTGCAAACTCCGATGATCAGTATAGATCTCACAAGGCACTCCATATAGATAATGGCACCAGATCTTCAAGGCATGAACAATGGCAGCTAACTCAAGGTCGTGGGCAGGGTAATTCTTTTCATGTATCTTCAACTGTCTAGACGCGTAGACAATCACCCTACCGTCCTGTATCAACACTGCTCCAAGGCCAACTCTCGAGGTGTTATAATAGACAGTATAAGACCCCGAACCAGTAGGCAACATCAAGATTGGGGCTGTAGTCAAAGCTGTCTTGAGCTTTTGAAAACTCGCCTCACACTCCTCTATCCACTGAAATGGGGCACCCTTCTGGGTCAATCTAGTCATAGGGGCAGCAATCGATGAAATTCCCTCCACAAAACAACGGTATTAACCCGCCAAGCCCAGGAAACTGCGAATCTCTATAGCTGAGGACGGCCTGGGCCAACGCTGCACGGCCTCTACCTTCCTCGGATCCACCCAAATACCCTCACTAGAAATCACATGGCCTAAGAATGCCACAGAACTCAGCCAAAACTCACATTTTGAAAACTTTGCATATAACTTCTTCTCCCTCAAAGTCTGTAGCACGGTCCTCAGTTGCTGCTCATGATCTTCCCGACTCCGGGAATCCACCAGAATATCATCAATAAAAACAATCACGAACGAGTCAAGATATGACCTGAACACACTGTGCATCAAATGCATGAAAGCTGCAGGGGCATTGGTCAGCCCAAATGACATGACAAGGAACTCATAATGACCGTATCGAGTCTTGAAGGCAGTATTTGGGATATCTGGCTCCCGAATCTTCAACTGATGGTACCCTGAGCGCAAGTCAATATTAGAAAACACCTGTGCGCCCTGAAGCTGGTCAAACAGATCATCTATACGAGGCAAAGGATAACGGTTCTTCACTGTAACCTTGTTCAACTGGCGGTAGTCAATACACATGCGCATAGAATCATCCTTTTTCTTCACAAACAAAACAGGAGCACCCCACGGTAAAACACTGGGTCGAATAAAACCCTTACCAAGCAATTCCTGCAACTGATCCTTCAGCTCCTTCAACTCAGGAGGAGCCATACGATACGAAGGAATGGAAATGGGCTGAGTGCGGGGCAACAGATCAATGCCAAAATCAATGTCTCTATCAGGCGGCATGCCCGGATGATCAGTTGGAAATACATCAGGATAATCCCGTACAACTAGAACAGAATCAACAGAAGGGGTATCAACACTAACATCTCTCACATAAGCCAAATACGCGGCACACCCCTTCTCAACCGTGCGCTGAGCTTTAAGAAAAGAGATAACTCTACTGGGAGTGTGATCTAAAGTACCACTCCACTCAACATGCGGAATACCTGGCATAGCCAGCGTCACGGTCTTGGCGTGACAATCAAGAATAGCAAAATGGGGTGACAACCAGTCCATGCCCAGAATAATGTCAAAATCCACCATACCGAGTAACAATAAATCTGCTCTGGTCTCAAAACCACGAATAGTAACCAAACACGACCGATAAACACGGTCCACAACAAGAGTATCTCCCATGGGAGTAGAAACGTGAACAGGAGAACCCAATGAATCTCGGGCTATACCCAAATGCGGAGCAAAATAAGAAGACGCATAAGAATAGGTAGAGCCTGGATCGAATAGAACCGATGCCTCTCTACGACTAACCAGTATAATACTTGTAATGACAGAATCGGAGGCAACAACCTCGGTGCGAGCATGAATAGCATAATATCCGGCCTGGCCTCTCTCTCGAGAGCGACCTCTACCTCCCCGACCTCCGCCCCTAGCTGGCTGGGCAGATGGGATAGCAGCGGGAGCTGTGATCATGGCCTGAGAACTCTGAGGAGCACGCTGTGGCTGAGCAGTCTGTGGAGGTGCACTCCTCCCAAGTCTAGGGCAGTCCCCCACCATATGACGGGTGTCACCGCACTTATAACAAGCTCTGGGAGGACGTGGCAGTGGGAACGGTGCGGTACGGGTACTCCAAGACCCCTGAACACTTGAAACTCTGTGGAAACTCTGAGATGCAAACTGAGCTGACTGACTCACCAAACCGCTACCATGACGCACCCTGCCTCCAAAATAAGGACCAGTATATCTCCCTGGTCCACGAGGTCTACTCACTTCTCTATACTCTCCCTCCTGACCTCGTCTGTCCTCTCTCTCCTGGATCCACCTGTCTCCTACTTGGCGAGAGGTCCTCACCACCCGCTGAACTGGGACACAGGCTGTGTCATCATGACACCTGGAACCTAACCAATGGGAACTCGCTGCTCTGGAGTGGGGCCGGCGGGAGTCTGGGTCCCTCCCCCGATTTGTGAAGTAGTCGGTACAACCTGAATTAATCCTGCTTGAATCAACGTACCAAACATGCTCAGGAACTGAGTCAAAGTCTCCTGAAGGGCTGAAGTAGTAGTGGCAGTAGGCGTGTCGGGTGCCTGCACTCTGGCTGGGTCTGCTGGTTGTACCTCGGCGGCAGCTCGCCCAGGTGCCCTGGCTGCACCACGCGCGTGTCCTTGGCCTCTACCCCGGCCCCGGCCTCTGACGGCTGCAGTAGGGGGCGCGGGTGTCTGATCATCTCGAGTGGCACGTGTCCTCACCATATGTGAGAGAATAGAAGTCGGAAGTTTAGAATTGATGTTCAAAAATCTCGCACGACAGGAATCAAATGAAGTGAAATTTTCCTAACGGTTACATAGCCTCACGTAGATAAGTACAGACGTCTCCGTACCGATCAGCGAGACTCTAATAAACTGGCCTGTGTTCCGTGACTACTATGAACCTAGAGCTCTGATACCAACTTGTCACGACCCCAGTTCACCCTCCATGAACATGTCGTGATGGCACCTAGTTCCTACAACTAGGTAAGCCTATCAATGAGGAAATAATAACTTAATCTTGCGCAATGGTTAAATAAAGCTAAGCATATTAAAATATTAACTGCATATAAGGCCGCTCGGCCTATACAACCCAAAAGAAGTGCGAAAGTCTACAACAAAATCCCAAAACCCGGAAACTCACTGGAACCACATGCTAACAGAAAACATAGTAAGCTGCTCTAACTCCAGAATATCTAAATAACTGAGAGAAAAGGGATAAACTAAATGCTAAAGCCGGAACAGAATAGAGACTCCTGGTCTGCGGACGTGGCAGATATACCTCGAAGTCTCTGTGTATCTCCTCGTCTCAAGGATAGTGCTCCTGAGAAGGGGTACCTGGATCTACACATGAAAAACATGCGCAGGAAGGGCATGAGTACACCACAGCGGTACTTAATAAGTCCAAGCCTAACCCCTGTTGGGTAGTGACGAGGAAGGTCAAGCCCTACTGAGATAGAACATAATAAATAATAAGATAACAGAAACAGTTTAAATAAAGTCTACAGCGAGAATCTAAACCAGATAAATAAGGAAGAACAGTAGTAGAAAGCAAAGGTAACAATTCAAGAAATACTGCTCTCAACAAGGAATAATAGCCGGGGATCTCTTGGTATCCCGAGGATCTCTTTGTATCCTCATCATATGCACCAGGAATCTCTTGGTATACCGAGGATCTGTTGGTATCCTCATCATATACACTGGGGATCTCTTGGTATCCCGAGGATCACTTGGTATCCTCATCATATACACTGGGGATCTCTTGGTATCCCGAGGATCTCTTGGTATCCTTAGCATATACACTGGGGATGTCTTGATATCCCGAGGATCTCTTGGTATACTCATCATATACACTGGGGATCTCTTGGTATCCCAAGGACCTCTGGGTATCCTCAATGAGTAAGTCGGGGATCTCTTGGTATCCCAATATATATAGAAACACATGTGCCAGGGATCTCTTGGTATCCCGCACCCTCGGTCCAGAATATCTCAAGTACAGGGGATCTCCCGGGAAGCTGTCACGTAGTCCCAATTTAAACACACAACAACCACAACCCATAATCTCAGAATAAATGCTAAAATCAGGACAAGTAATAGTAAATTCCAGCCTAACATACTTCATAGAGTACAAATAGTGCTGCTAAACAAATAAGCAAGTAAGCCAGCTAAACATGCGTCTCTAATCTAGCACAGGTATAAACTTACAGTCTAAAATGAGCAGGTAAACATGAAATCTCAATTTAAATACTTTAAGTAGAAATAGGTTTACAACAATTAACTCAAGTACGTGCTCGTCACCTCACGTACGAGGCATTCAAATATTCAAAGATCATGTCCTAAGGGGAAAGGTCCCCCACACAAGGTTAGACAAGCCACTTACCTCGAACCGACTCAATATCAACTAGAAACCACGCTCTTGCCACGAGTATCCAACTCCAAATGGCTCAAATCTATTCAATTCAATTACACATTGCAAATAACATCGCAAACACCTAGTTTTGCTATTAAATTCAAAGTTACGGCATAAAATTAGGTGAAATAACCAAAATGCCCTTTAGGCCAATGCCTCGGAATCGAATAATTTTCACATTTTCAGAAGCCTCGTACTCTCACGAGTCTAACCATATAAGAATATCCCAAATCGGAGGCCAAATGCTCACTCAAAACCCAAAAGTTTGGTCTAAGAAGTTTTAACCAAAATTCCTCAAATTTTAACCCTAAATTATAATTTAAACGATGGATTTAACTACAAAATGATGAAATATATCTAGGAGGGATTAAGAAAACGTTACCCAATGATCTTCACTTCAAAACCCACTCAAAATCGCCCTCTCCCGAGCTCTCAATTGATTTTTGTAACTTATGAACTCAAACCCTCGACATCTTTATTTCTGCCCAGGGGTTTCCGCTTCTGCGGACAAGGGACCGCATCTGCAGTCCTGCTTATGCGGAAAAGCAACCGCTTCTGCGGTTTTCACTTAACGGACCAGATTCCGCTTCTGCGGACACACAACCGCTCCTGCGGTTCCGCTTTTGCGGGAAGACGACCGCTTCTGTGGTTCCTGAGGAGGATGCCAATTTCGCTTCTGCGATACAAATCTCGCAGGTGCGAACCGCATCTGCCGTCAAACCTTCCGCACCTACGGAAAAACTGAGGAGCCCAAATTTTGCATCTGCGATGGGCCGGCCGCTTCTACGGCTCCGCTTCTGCGGTTCCCCAAGCCGCAGAAGCGAAAAGATACCAGAAGCAGCAGAACTACTACCTCTCAACTTCTAAAATTCTTCCGTTAACCACCCGAAATCATCCAGAGACCCCTGGGACCTCAACCAAAAGCACCAATACCACCTAATACCTTATTCAAACTTGTACCAATCTTGAAAACACCTAAAACAACGCCGGAAACCCGAATTAATCAAAGATTCAAGCCTAAGAACTTCAATTTCCAACAAAACACGCTTTCGATCGAAAACCTACCCGAACCTCGTCCGAATGACCTGAAATTTTGCACACACATCCCAAATGACATGACGGAACTACTGTAACTTCCGGAACTCCAATCCGACCCTCGGATCAAAAACTCACTATCGGACCGGAAACTTCAAAAATTCAAACTTCGGCATTTCAAGCCTAAATGAGCTACGGACTTTCAAAATACATTCCGAACACGCTCCCAATCCCGAAATCACCTGACGGAGCTAACGAAACCATCGGATTTCCATTCTGAGGTCGTCTTCACACTGTTCTGGCTACGGATAACTTTTTAACACTTAAGCTCTCATTTAGGGACTAAGTGTCCCAAAACTCTCCGAAACTCCACACCGAACGTCCCGGCAAACCAAAATAGCAGAAATGAACTTAGGGGAAGCAATTAATGGGGGATCGGGGCATAAATTCTTAAGACGACCGGCCGGGTCGTCACAACGGGGGTGGTCTCTGAAGGAATGAGGTGGGGGAGACGGGCTTTGGGGTAGTGTGGTTCAGACACTCTTATGCCAATTGTACCCTACTTCCCAGCCGTTAGATCGAGTTACCTCGACGGCTGGGATCTTCCCTTAGCGAAACGACGTCGTCTCGAAGGGGATGGGGCTGGACCGAGTTGGGGCGTTTGGGCTTTGGACCAGGGCGGTTTGGGGGAGGGGGGGGGAACTTATTTGGGCTGGTGAGATTGATTTGAATACTGGCCCAAAAATAGCTGGCCTGATTTGCTCTTCTTTTTGTTTTCTTTTTAATTCAAATCCTTTATTTATTCTTCTCTTTTTCTCTTTCTTTTTGTTTTTAATTTTAAAACTAAAATAAAACCTCACAATTAATTCAAACCACCAAATTAAGCTACGATTAGCCTAATATCAATTTAAAAGAAATTAACAAACCTAGAACTAAAATTAAAATCAAACAAAACAAATCGCAGTTTCTTTAGGACTTTTCATATTTTTGTGAAAGCTTAATTACTAATTAATCTAAAAATATGTAGAATTAAATCCTAAATGCTCATGCAATATTTTTGTATTTTTTTATGAATTATCATGCACACACAAATAAAAATACACACAGAATTACGCAATTAAATCCTAAAAATCAAGTAATTAAAGGAAAAATCTTAATTTTATGGATTCTATAGGAATAATTCAAACGAGGCAAAAATCACGTGCTCACAGCTGCCCCTCTTTGCTCGGAGACACAAAGGACTTTCGGGCAAAGACAAATGAGCAATTATGAGAGATTTTTGCCTGCCTGGCATTCTATGAGAAGCATTTTTTGAAAAACGTCTGACTGAACCCTACTTCAGAGGCTGCCTACATATCCTTGGCTAAAAAGGAATCAGATTAGTGTAGTTCTAGAAGGTTTGGTAGCTGGGACTACCAGGAGCTGTGATTTCACTGCTGTTGCTGCTGCTACTGCTTGCTGACCTCCTTATTACACCAAAAGGAAAATCAAAGCTATGCTAGCTATGTCTATCAACTATGAGTTACAAGATTCCTATCTATAAATCTCTTGAAGCTTGATCTTGATTCTTAGCTGATTTTGCTGTGGACTCTGATCTGAATCTTGATGCTCGCAAGTTGTAGGTGTTGTTTCTTTCATCAGCATGGGATCAAAGCGGGACAGGCGGAGCGTGTGACTTCAGTCAGGTTTTGAGCAGTCCGCATCTTTGTTTGCTTCAATATTTTGAATTCATTTCTTTTTATTATTTTCTTCCTTTCTCTATTCTGGATTGAGACTCATTCCATCGGTCGTCTCGAACCCCTGTGCCTCGAAGTCAAGCCTGCTCAGAAACCAAAACAAACAAACGAACAAAATTTTCTGCCCTAGTTTTCACCGGAAAAATTTCGTGAGTTAGTTGTGACCCATATCTAAGCGATAAAATCAGGATTGTGTATCCTTGGGAATGAAGCCTTAAATTGGGAGTATTACCAGGTTATGCTGGAAAATGACCGGGTTATGCCGGAAAAGAAAAAGGTCCTCGGGTTATGCCGGGGGAGATCCACGGGTAATGCCGGGATTGAAAGAAAAAGGCTCCAGGGTTATGCCAGGGAGGTCCACGGGTTATGCCGGGATAAAAGAAAAAGGGTCCTTGGGTTATGCCAGGGAGGTCCTACGGGTTATGCCGGGATTGAAAGAAAAAAGGCTCCTTGGGTTATGCCAGGGAGGTCCACAGGTTATGCCGGGATTGAAAGAAAAAGGCTCCTTGGGTTATGCTAGGGAGGTCCATGGGTTATGCCGGGATTGAAAGAAAAAGGCTCCTTGGGTTATGCCAGGGAGGTCCACGGGTTATGCCGGGATTGAAAGAAAAAGGCTCCTTGGGTTATGCCAGGGAGGACCATGGGTTATGCCGGGATTGAAAGAAAAGGGCTTCTTAGGTTATGCCAGGGAGGTCCACGGGTTATGCCGTGATAAACAGGAAAAAAGACTCCTTGGGTTATGCCAGGGAGGTCCACGGGTTATACCGGGATAAAAGAAAAAGATCCTTGGGTTATGCCAGGGATGTCCACGGGTTATGCCGGGATAAAAGAAAAAGGTCCTTGGGTTATGCCAGGGAGGTCCACGGGTTATGCCGGGATAAAGAAAAAAGCTCCTTGGGTTATGCCAGGGAGGTCCACGGGTTATGCAGGGATAAAAGAAAAAGGTCCTTGGGTTATGCCAGGGAGGTCCACAGGTTATGGCGGGATATCTAGGAAAAAGGGCCCTATGCTACCATGATTTTTTTTTTCATTTTCAGGAATTGTATTTATCTATGATGGAACAGATTAGGGAGTGGCACCATATTTCTGAAAGGTGCAACTCAGGGATTGGAGCCCTAATGTTGGTAAAAGGTAAAAAGTTCAACTCAGGATTGGAGCCCTAATGTTGGCTAAAGGAAAAACGCTCAACTTAGGGGTTGGAGCCCTAATGTTGGCTAAAAGGAAAAACGCTCAACTCAGGGGTTGGAGCCCTAATGTTGGCTAAAAGGAAAAATTGCTCAACTCAGGGGTTGGAGCCCTAATGTTGGCTAAAGGGAAAACGCTCAACTCAGGGGTTGGAGCCCTAATGTTGGCTAAAAGGAAAAACGCTCAACTCAGGGGTTGGAGCCCTAATGTTGGCTAAACCCAGTAACAGATTGATATTGGGAATTCTAAACTATCCTTTTTTGGGATTCTTTTGTTATATCTTTATTCTCTTGTTTTTTTCATTTTTGATAAGATGCAGGAAAGAACTTGGAGGAAACTTCCCTTTTGTATTGATTATTTGCTGCAAAGCTGTTTCAGCACTTGCGCGTTTCTTTTGTTTTGGCTGCACCTGCTTTTGCGCAGCTGCCTGGATTGCACCTGTTTCAATTTTCAAACAGAGAACAATTGTTAGTTTGAAATGGTGGTTGGTTTTGTGGCCTTGCTTGTTTGATCCCGGCCTATCTTCTGTTGAGAACCTCTGCTGCTTGCTGGTTTTGAAGATTCTTCTCTCTTTAAAACCGGATGGCTCAGCTTTCAGGATTTCATGACAACTCGCCCGCGTGGGGCTCCGACCTTACACTTTATTCTGCCTTTAAGTCCTTTGTCCTTGACTTTTTTTTTGTTTTTTTTCTCTTTCAATAGCTTTGATTTCAAAGCATCCGCCATCATGGCCAGTCGGGATTGACTTGATGCACCCGCCGAGGCTGGGTACTTTTCTTTAGCTTTAGTTAGGGGAAGCCCTGTAAAGCCAGTCCTGCCACCTTTTCTTTGAAATAGTTTCGGAATCAGCATTAGACCAAAAGGAATTCAAGGGAAAAGTGAGCAAGAAGATGAATTTAAAGAGAAGTGTCCCTTTCGGGGGGATGAGAAGGACTTATCTGGGGGTGCATGCAAGCTTCAAATAAACATGACATACATCTTGGACCGGATGCCCGATCCGCACAAACTTTCCCAACTTCTCATAAACTCAATGACCCGTGTCTCAAAACCAGGGAACCTTTCCAGGACTCTTTCAGTGGTGGGAGATGTCTTCTCTTTGGCCGACGGCGCCCTTTGCGGGTTTTCGCCAATCGACCTCTCTCATTTCTCTTCTCACCGTCGCCCGATAATGCTCTTTACGAGTTTTCACTAAGCGGACTCTCTCATTTTCAATTTCTCTACTCACCGTCGCCTTATGGTGCCCGAAATTCACTGTCGCCTTATAGTGCCCGTAGGTTTTCACCGATAAGACTCTCTAATTTTATTTCTCTCAATTTGATTGCATCAGATTTCAACAATGATGTTTTCAATTCCCACGCCTTTGCCAATTGATTAGAAAGACTTGGACAAGGTTTTTGGGTAAAAAGAATCTTGGATGGAATTACAACTTTGGAACCGTTTTGGTGGGCTCATTGCCGAGCCATTATATTATCTGCCCCTGTTTCATTTTTTTTGGAATTGGAATTTTTGTTTTGGTGTGACTGAACCCCAGAGAGAGGCTGCCTACGTATCCTTTCGGAATCAAATCAGACGTAGTTCAGGGAAAACACTTTGTTTTTGTTTGTTTTTTGTTTTTGTTTCGTTTTGTTTTCTTCTTTTTTCTATTTTTCTTTTCTTTCCTTCTCTTATCTTTTTTTTTCTTGTTTCTCCTTTTTTTCTTTTCTTTGTCTTTTTCTTTTTGTTTTCTTTTTCCTTTTCAATAGTACTTTCGGGTTCCAAAGAGGGTAACCAAGGAAGGATAACTGGCTCAAATGGGTTTGCAAGGGGTTGATAGTGTTTGGATAGCGGGAATGAAAGCCTTCATCATCTCAATTGAACAAAGTCGGCACCGCAGAGAATCTAGACATAGTACCTTTTTACTGCATCTGCATTCACAGCTGCTTCGGGATCATTGCCTTCGATGTCTCCCAGGTACAATGCTCCTCTTGGCAATATCTTTCTGATGATGTAAGGACCCTTCCAATTAGGAGCAAATTTTCCTTTTGCTTCCTGATGATGTGGAAGAATACGTCTCAATACGAGTTGTCCCACTTCAAAACTCCTGGGACGCACTTTCTTGTTATAAGCGCAGGCCATTCTTTGTTGGTACAAATGCCCGTGACAAACCACGGCCATCTGCTTTTCATCAATTAATGACAACTGTTCCAGCCGAGTCTTGACCCATTCACTATCCTCGATTTCTGCTTCAACGATGATCTGGAGAGAAGGGATTTCTACCTCCGCGGGTATAACAGCCTCAGTTCCATAGATCAAAAGGTATGGGGTAGCTCCTACCGATGTGCGCACTGTGGTGCGATATCCCAGTAATGCAAAAGGCAACTTTTCATGCCATTGTCTGGAGCTCTGAATCATCTTTCTCAAAATCTTTTTGATGTTCTTGTTTGCTGCTTCAACAGCACCATTGGCTTTAGGTTTATTCCCAAATTGTTCCAATTCTCGACTTATTTCCCTAAAAACCTCTCCTTCATCATATTCTGGTACAATTAGACAGCATGTTTGGATCTGGGCATGAAGTCCGCAAGCATGTCATGTTATTTAAGGCCGCATTATTAGAACTGAAAGAAAAAGTAAAATTAGAAAGAATAAAGAAAGATGAGTGATGAAATAGTGATTTCATTTCTTTGAATTTGAAGATAACAGGGTTTTACATTTGGAAATTAAAAGACAAGAAAATAAATAAAACAGCCGAGTTACACCCTGGAATAACTCGCGATGCAGGAAAAGTGGCAGGACAGGTCTACCGGGACTCCCGCCTGATTGGGAATGCCGTAGCCTTCCAATTTTGAAGCTTGGCGCTTGGTCCTATCTATAACACCTCAGCGGTGCTAGTGCCCTCTCCCGGTTGAACCATGTGGGTTTCGTAGAGTATCTTCCTCATTGCCCCACATATTTCCTCAATCTCTTCGGCCGTAAAGGCCTCATCCTCTTCTTCTTCATTGTATTTTGGCTTAACAAAGGTCTCGTACAGATGTGGCAGTGGCTGTCGCAAGACCCATCCCTCTTTCTTTCTCTCATCCGCCCACTCTACATCATCTAGGTGGGGTGAAAACCTATTCAGAAGAATTTTTTAGTTGTTGGCAGGGTCACTGGTTCGGATATTCCTTACAGAGCTTTTACAAGTCCCTTCCTTGGCTTGAAACCATGTCTGATCATTTCTTTGGCCACCATAATCGAGGCATTAGATAGGAAGGGTTGGGGACACGGGTCTCCTTCTTCATGCCGGTCCGCCACCACAATTTCGAATGCTTGGTAAACTATGTGTTCACTGCCTTCCCTCGCTTCTAGGCATGGGGCAGATGGGTCCCGATAAATTGACTGTTCATCCTCTCCATGAACCACGATCTCCTGATCCTCGTGTTCAAATTTCACCATTTGATGGAGGGTAGAGGGTACAGCTCCTGCAGCATGGATCCAAGGCCTTGCCAGAGGAAAATTGTAGGACGTGTCCATGTCTAGCACTTGGAAAGTCACCTCGAAGTCCACCGGGCCAATGGTCACGATTAGGTCAATTTCTCCAATAGTGTCTCTTTTGATACCGTCAAACGCTCTCACGCAGACATTGTTGGGACGAATCCTTCCAGTCCCGATTTCATACGTTGTAGCGTGAAGAGTGGGCAAATGTCTACTCCCGAACCTCCATCTACCATAACTCTCTTTACATAATATTCCTCATATTTGACGGTTAAGTGCAAGGCCTTGTTGTGAGCAGCTCCTTCTGGAGGCAAGTCATTTTTGCGGAATGAGATTTGATTGACAGCAAAGAACCTTTCCGCCATTCTTTCAAGCTTTTCCACCGAGGTTTCAACTGGCACGTACGCTTCATTGAAAGTTTTCGTTAAAACCTTTTGATGCTCAGAGGATTTCATCAGTAATGATAGCAGCGGCACTTGTTCAGGATGCTTTCGCAATTGATCGACCACCTCGTAGTCGGCCAACTTCATCTTCTGAAAGAAGGCTTCTGCTTCTTCAGTACTCACAAGTTTCTTGGGCGGAAAACGCCCTCTGGTGGCATTGTTTACTTCTTCTATGTTTGAATATTTTTCAACAGGGGTATTTTCTGGAAGCTCTCCCAAGATCTCTTTCCCTTTATACGTAACCACCGTCTGATGATAACTCCAAGGTACTGCAGCAGGGTTCGTCATGGGCTTCTGTGGCACACGTCCAATAACCACTGGCTCATTCAGCCGAGGTGGTTTAATTGTCCCCCATACCACATAGTCTCCCTTCGATACGTACATTTGCATTCCCTTTTCCAACTCAAACTTCGTTGGAGTGTTCACAATCAGTTGCTTTTCTTGGCGGCCTCGCGGGACATAGAGGATCCCATTCTCGGGAGGCATTGCCTCTGTTCTGGCTTCAGCTTTCTTTTCTGGCTCCGCCTTGGTAACTTTGTTTTTCTTATCCCCTTTATCTTGCTTTGGAGCAAATTTTTGGCTTTCTTTCTGCGTCAGCAATAGAAATGATGGCTTTTAATGCCGGATCGAACTCTTTATCCTCACAGATCATTCCAATCACAGGTCCATTATTGTGGGCCGGCAAAGGATTGTTGGTCATATTTGGGACCTCCTCGTCCCTCAGCACGATTTTTCCTTGCTCTATTAGATGTTCCACTGCTCGTTTCAGTGTCCAACAATCATTTGTATCATGGCCTTCTGCCCCTGAATGATAAGCACACCTCACACCGGCTCTGTAGGCAAGCGACGCCGGGTTTTGTTTGTTCTGAGGGACCGGCTGCAGTAGACCCATTTGGACAAGTTTTGGAAACAAATTAGAGTAAGATTCACCAATCGGAGTAAAAGTTTTCCTCCTGGGTGGCTCACGGGGAGGAAAGTTATTCTGTGGAGGACGGGGATTATAGTGGTTTTGGTGGGGAGGCTGATTTCTTGGGAATGGAACTTGGTTTCTATTGGCATGTGGCTCTGGCCGAGAAAAGGGTTGAGCATTCATGACCGCATAAGGTGGAGGAGCATAAGCCATATCATGATGAGGGTAGTAAGGTTGAGGGGTTCTTTCGGAAAACACAGGTCTAGGAGCCCGGTATCTTCTTGCCCCTGATGCTGCCATAACCGTTTCCTCTTTCTTTTTACCTTTGGCCATTCCTCCAGACCCGCCTTGGATGGCTTGGGAGGTTGCTCTGATGGCCGACTGACTCAAAATCCGGCCCGTTTTCAGACCATTTTCTACATTTCTCCGATCTTAATCGCCTCTGCAAAAGGTTTGCCCAAGGCTGACATCATGTTCTGGTAATAATCCGCTTCCTGGGCCTGAAGAAATACGGTGACCATTTCCACTTCATCCATTGGGGGTTTCACCCTCGATGCTTGCTCACACACTTAATAGCATATTCCCTGAAACTTTCTGAGGGCTTCTTCTTCAAATTCGCCAAAGACTTCCTGTCCGGCGCAATGTCGATCTTGTATTGAAACTGTCTTACAAAATCTCTGGCAAGGTCATCCCAAATATGCCATCGGGAGACGTCTTGATCCATGTACCATTCCGAGGCGATGCCTACCAGGCTTTCTCCAAAGTAAGCCATTAACAACTCCTCTTTTCCGCCAGCCCCGCGCAATTGGTTGCAATACTTTTTAAGGTGAGCAATGGGATCTCCATGCCCGTCATACTTCTCGAACTTTCGCGTTTTAAACCCCATGGGTAGGTGCACGTGAGGGAACATGCACAGATCAGTATAGGAAACACTCTTCTGCCCGCTTAAACCTTGCATGTTCTTCAGACTCTGCTAAAGGCTCCTCATTCTTTTTGCCATCTCATCCTGTTCAGGAGCTTTAGGCATTTTATCTTGTCCGGGTGTGAACTCAAATAAGGGTGGCTGCGGATAAGTATATGTGGTATATTGAGGAGGATCCACCTGAAAGACAGGGTTTTGGAATGTGAAGGCCGAGGGATCAAAAGCGGGCCTTGGGAGTGAAGGTTGTGTTGTGGCAGAGCATGGTGGAGCAGTAACGATATTGGGAGCTACTCCTGATGTGAACACCTGGGGGCGGACCTCAGAAGGTGTTCCTACAAAGTGAGCGGATATGGTAGGTTGTCCCAATGGAGTATTTGGATGACGGATGGGGATGTTAGAGGTACCCCCTGTTCTAGGAAACAACTCGGGGAATCCGGGGATGGCACTTGGAGGCTCCCTTCCATTAGTCCACACATCTCACATCTCCATAACCCTAAGACGTAAGATCCTGTTCTCTTCAGCCGCTGCAGACTCTGAGGCCGGGATGCCCGGGATTGGACTATCTTCTGGGATGGGAATCGCTGGCAAGGTCATTTCCGAAGACATTTCTATGCTCCCCTTTGATCTGGTAAAATACTGATGTGATGCCAGTTTACCACATAAAAACCAACCACCGTTTTCTATAATTCCTGAGCTGGGATTGACAGCAACAAACGGTTAGTTTGATACAAGTAACAGATAGGTAACCGCACATTGGGGTGTGATGCACCTATACAGTTAAATGAGTGTCTACATGTTTGCAACGGTTACATGCGTCATCCCGGCTTTTCCTGTCCAAATTCTTTTCTTTGTATTCTGACCCTCTTTTTCTTTTCCTTGCTTTTCTGATATTTCTCTCATGTTTCTCATTTTTCTTTTCTCTTCCTCTTTTCTTTTCTTTCATTCTTGCCTTTGCTTTTCGCTATGGTTTCTTTCTCTCGGTTTTCTTATTTTCTCTCTTTTGTTTTCTTTTCCTCTTGTTTTTCTTTTATTTTCTTTCCTCCCTTTTCCTTAGGGTTACGGTCGAATCCTATGGAGATTGCCTACGTATCATGACCCCGCATGAATCAGACCAAGCGTAGTTCTTGCAAATAAGGTGAATAAGCTAACTCTTTTTTTTTTTGAATTTTTGAATGAAATACTTTAAAAGAAAAAGGGAAATATTTTTTTTGATTTTTGATTTTGATTTTTCTTTTTATTTTTGAAAGAAAGACTTCTAAAAATTCTTTTTCTTTTTATTGGAGTTTTTGGGAACTTTAGAAGTAAAAAGAAAAATATTTTTGTTTGGATTTATCTTCTCTTTTTTAAAATAAGAAAGAACATATATATTTTTTTTTGGATGTTGGAATTTGCCTCTTAATTTTCGGAAGAGTGATATTTACGAAAATGTTTCGGATTTTTGAGCAAACATATTTTTCGGACTCAATTTTTTTTAAAATTTGTATTTTTTTATTATTTATTTTTTATTTATGAAAGAAAGACATCTAAGGAGTATTTTTCAAACTCCTCACATGTGAAGCTTCAAAGGGATCTCACTCAGGACTGAGAAGGTTTCAATGCCAATTGTAGTCATCCTGCACATTTAGTTTAGGTGACTTAATGATTTATTTTGACCTAAAAGGAAAAAGTGGCTATTTATAGAGATTTTTTGACTCATTTTGACTTAAAAGAAAAAGTGGATATTTTTTTTTTAAATTTCTATTTAAGAAAACAAAGCAGATACGGCCTTTCAGCACTTCCGAGAGGGAGATTTTAAGGTTGTGCCTGCTAACCGTTTAAAAATGACTTAGGGTGGCTGTTCTTGAAAAAACAGCCTTCCAGCGTCCTTTTGGGGACACTCGGCTTATTTAAACAAGGATGGCATCACCTGACTTATTTGTGACAAAAATTAAAATTTTGGTATTTTTGGCTATTTTTGTAAAAGGGTGGTTGGACCCGATTAGGGTTGCCTACGTATCTCACATCCGGTGAGAATCAAACCAGCGTAGTTCGGGCAGACCGAGAATAGAGTAAATAAACTAACTCTTTTTTTTTATAAAACTCAGACCATGAAAGCTTTAAGGAAAAAGGAACACATTTTTTTTTTTATTTTTGATTTTTTTTTCTTTTGGAATTTTCTAAAAAAATGCTTTAAAAGAAGAAAGGGAATTTCATTTGCTTTTGATTTGAACTTTGGGAATTTTAAAAGTAAAAAGAAAATATTTTTGTTTGAATTTTTATTTGTTTTCTCTTTTTCTGAAGGAGAAAGAAAATATTTTTGGATTTTGGATGTTGCCTCTTAATTTTTGAAAGAGGGACTTTTTTAAGAAAAATACTTTGGATTTCAGAACTTTTATTTATTTACAAAAGTACTTCTAAAGAAAAGCAAAAATATTTTTGGACTTCAAATTTCCAAAATTTTTATTGACATTTACAACAGAAAGACTTCTAAAGAAGAAAAGAGTATTTTTGAATTTTTGTTTCTGATTTTTTTTTTGGTTTTTTTTTTGAAAAAAATACTTCAAAAAGAAGGAAACCTGTATTTTTGGATTTTGATTTTTACTGATTTTTCTTTTTCGTATGAAAAACATTAAAAAAAAGGAAATCATTTTTGAGTTTAAAAAACTTCTTTCTTTTTTTGAATTTTCTAAGGAAAGATTTTTAAAGAAGGAACTAAAGGAAAATAACTTTTGGATTTTTTTTAAAATTGGGGTCGGAATCGATGAGGTTTGCCTACGTATCTCACATCCGGTGAGAATCAGACCCGCGTAGTTCGGTCAAACGTCAAAACCAAATATATTTTATGTGAACAACAATCTTTTCTTTTTCAAATATTTTCCTTTTTCATTTTTTACAAAATCCGGCAACATTTCGGTACTATTTGGGCATTGGTTTTTCAAAACAGGTGGTTACCCTCACTTAGTCCTAACACTGCTATTTTTCTCAATTTCCTCTCATCGTAAACAGGCCAGTCAACATGCAAAGCCGAGCAAATAAATGCACAAGTAGCACGTAAGATGCATCTGGATGGTCTTTTTCATTTCAGGTCACCTGTCCTAGACGGACCCAACCCCAGTGTTGAGTCCCCTAAGTAGAATGCACATGATGCAAACAAACGTTCCTATTAGGGATCCGGCATGAGGTTTTGTTCTACTAGGTTTAAACCCTAGGTTTATTGTTCTAGACCTAGCTTACCCGAGCAGACAACTCGAGCCGAGGGGGAGACAGCGTACCGGGGATACAGAAGCTCCGCCGGCTTAGCAACTTATCCAAACCTCATTCTAAATGGGAAAAGACTCTAAACAGAAGAGAAGCTACACGAAGTGCACCCTTCTCCATGATGTAGAAGACTCAAAGAGAGGAAGGGATTCGTAACAGTTTATATATACAATTCAACGAATATCAAAGCGGTAAAACATTTAGCACATATAGCATGGAACATGTAGGAAAATTAGATAATCCAAATATAACAGTTATTCTAAGCTCGAATTCTTGAACCCTGAACCGAAATTCTGGGTTCGTATCCCCAGCAGAGTCGCCAGAGCTGTCACACCTCCTTTTTTACACACCACCCCGAAGGATAGTATATAAGGGAGTTTTTCCATTTAAAGTGACATTATTCGAAATGGGATTATTTATTTATTTAGAGTCGCCACTTGGGATAGGTTTGGCTTTTGGTGTCCCAAGTCACCGGTTTATCTTGAATCCTTAATCGAGGAAATTTCGACTTCCCGAATGGAGTCTGCGAACAAGAAATTCTGAATAAGGAATTTTGTTGACCCGGGGTAAGGTGTTAGGCACCCCGGATCCCGTGGTTCTAGCACGGTCTCATAAGCTATTATAGTTGGCTAAAAATTTGATTTTTATACATGTCATCCTATAGTGCAATTTTAAAATTATTTACCGCTTTTAATTAATTTTTAGGAAATTGAACGTCGTTTAAAATATATTTTCGGATCACGTCACATGAAATGCACCCGGATCCTCGACACATTTTATTCAACGTTTTGGAATTTGGATTTGGGTCACATGAAATGCACACACCCGAGTTTAGGAAGGTAAAATTATTAAAGAACGCGCCTAAAGCGGCTAACGTGTTATTAACTTTGCGGGAGGCCATGAAAATTCGCTAAATGGCACGCCCCGAGTTCTAAATATTTTTAAAAGAAGTAAACGAAGAGGGCCACGCAATTTGCGGTTTTATTTGGCGCGGCGCACCTCATTTTATTTTAAAGGCCATCCTAAAAGAACTATTATTTTCTATTAAGGTTTATCTCTAAAAGGCCTAATTAATTAATAAGTGAATCAATTACTATTAAAAATATGCAAAGGGACTCGGGCTTCAAGATCAAGTCCGAATTCAAACAAAGAGATCTTCATTATTAAGGATCCCTTTAATTCAAATTCGCTACCTAACTTAAAAGCCCAAGTCTATAATTCAATTTTTTTACAATTATCCAAATCCAAACTTTAAAAAGTGAAATAAGACTTTCAGCAGTCATTCAGAATTGTGTGCCTCAAAATAAACTCCATATAAAGGCAAAAAAATTGGGCTTTAAGCCCAAGTACGCATAGGCCTCCAACCCAATGGAACTTAACTGATGGGCTTGGTGATATTCTAGGTAGTGATCATGTAACTGGGCCATGTTAGGCCCAAACTTACGGCCTGGGCAGTCCAGGCATCACTTTGAATCAAATTGAGACTTGAATTACTATGCTAACTGATTTTAAAACCAATAGTGATGCAATCTATGGGCTAATACCAAGACTTAAATTCTGATTCATACAAAACATGAAGTAAAATTGAAAGACAACATTGAGAGAAGACGTTTTGAGATGAAATTTCACGTACTAATAGCATAGCAATATTTTATCACGTGAACTTCGTAGACTAGCAGAGAATCGATTTCACAAACAGGCCTGAAATGCACTATCTTATTAGCTTAACTGAAAGCAAACTCGCCTATAACTCGTAAATCATGTGAGACTATTGAATTCTTAGGCTTAACTAAGTAAATGACTTCGATACTCAAGTCACAAGATCAACAGGGGGGTTCTAGGTCGATAAACATGAAGAAATGTATAAACTAATACTATAATTCAAACTAACATTTCCTTTTACATTCCAACGAATAAAATACTACAACTAAAATCAGCTACACTAAGCAAGCACCATTGAATATCCTACTCGTATTGTTTCTGAAGTAAAAGGAAAAACAGTCCAGTTATTACAACCATCGGAAGTCCAGGTTCATTTAATTTCAAATACTACTAATATAATCTAACAAGTAAACTAATGTGCACACAAGTAAACTAAACATGAAATTAACATGAGTAATTTTTCATTTATTCAATAATTCGAATACACTTTTGGATTTAGTTCTTCACACATCATTTGAGGTTGAAGAATACCTGGAATTAAAGCAAAATAAAAGGTGAGGATCAGCCCAAACAAACAGCAGAACAACAGGTGTAATTCAGCAGGGAATTATCAACAGCTGTGGAATCTCAACAGCTAACCAACAAATCAACAAACAACCCAGTAGACTGATACTTTCAAAATCAGAGAAGAAATACCACGAATAGGAACCAGCTTGGCAGAATCAAACCATTTTTGAATCCATGAATGTTTGGAAGATGAAAAACTGGGCAGATCTAATGTAACCGTATTTTTTTTTTGCAGAAGTTTTCTGCTATTTTTTGGTTTTTTTCCAGAATTTCTAAGATCTAGACGAACTTTCTACTCTCATATTTCAGTTTTTTGGTTTTGAATTTGAATTTCAAATTTTTCAGCCTTGAAAACTTGTTCGGCAAGGCAGTAGAGACTGCCTTTTATAGACAAAAATGCTAGGGGCTCTTTCAGATTTTATTTTACACCTTTAGTCCCTCTTTTATTTCAGTTTTTGCTTGAATAGAAAAGACTGACTTCTTACCCAAGCTAGATCACTAAATTCCTAAAATTCTAATTGGAACCCCATCTAGAATGTTCTAGGGGTTTCCAATTCAGTTATTGGCAGGATTCCCTATTTTGAATTACCACAATTACCCTTTTTAATTCTGAAAATTACTAAACTAAACCAACTCCTTTACCTTGGTCCACTAACCAGAGTTAACTATCTAGGAGCTGGAATCAAACAGCTAATACCAAACAAATCGTAAGAATTGAACTAACATGGAAATTAATTCTAAAAATCAGTAACTAGCCATTAACGACAAGCAAACAAGATTGAAAACTAAAGTCAAATTAACAGCACCAAGCATGGATTATTTAATTGAAACCAAACACAAAATCAAAAAAAATCAGAACAGAACAAGATTAAATAAAAATAAAAATCAAAACAGCACAGAATCAACAAAAGTAATCAAAACCCTAAAAATTCTAAATCATTTAATCATGACGGCAATTAATCAAGGAGGGAATAGCATATGTGAAGTAAAAAAAATCAAAAGAAAAAGAAAACTTACTGATGAAAGGTTGAACAAAACAGGACTCCGATTTGAGGCCCGGAATGATGTGAACGTTTGTTCTTCACCAAGAACAAACGAGCACATTGTTTCGTGCCTTGAATCAATCTCTAGGCTAAGGAATTTGTGAAGAACTCGAGCAAATCAGGCTTCTAGGGTTCTGCCACTTCTACGATTTGAAATTCGAGGAGTTCTGGGGATGTTTGAAGGAGACTAAGTAGGGATTTAGACTGAGGGAGAGACGGGAGTCATGGGGTATTGGTTTGGGGTGTTTTGAAGGCGGCGCCGCCGTGTGCTTCGGAGGCGGCGCCTAGGATTTGGGTTATTGGAGGAGACTAGGTAGGATTCGAGGGAAATAGATTGGGGGACTGGAATGGGGAGGGTGAGAGGATTTCGTGGTGTAAATTTGGAATTGTTTGGTGGCCGGCCGCCGCCGTGAGGCAATTTCTGGCAGTGGTCTAGGGCGGTAGACGGCGGGGGACGGGGGTGGTCTCTGAAGGAATGAGGTGGGGGATACGGGCTTGGGGGGGTATTGTGGTTCAGACACTCTTATACCAATTGTACCCTACTTCCCAACCGTTAGATCGAGTTACCTTGACGGCTGGGATCTTCCCTTAGCTAAACGGCGTCGTCTCGAAAGGGATAGGGCTGGACCGGGTTGGGGCGTTTGGGCTTTGGACCAGGGCGGTTTGTTGGGGGGGGGGGGGAACTTATTTGGGCAGGTGAGATTGATTTGAATAGTGACCCAAAAATAGTTGGCCTGATTTGCTCTTCTTTTTGTTTTCTTTTTAATTCAAATCCTTTACTTATTCTTCTCTTTTTCTCTTTCTTTTTGTTTTTAATTTTAAAACTAAAATAAAACCTCACAATTAATTCAAACCACCTAATTAAGCTACGATTAGTCTAATATCAATTTAAAAGAAATTAACAAACCTAGAACTAAAATTAAAATCAAACAAAACAAATCGCAGTTTCTTTAGGACTTTTCATATTTTTGTGAAAGCTTAATTACTAATTAATCTAAAAATATGTAGAATTAAATCCTAAATGCTCATGCAATATTTTTGTATTTTTTATGAATTATCATGCACACACAAATAAAAATACACACAGAGTTACGCAATTAAATCCTAAAAATCAAGTAATTAAAGGAAAAATCTTAATTTTATGGATTTTATAGGAATAATTCAAACGAGGCAAAAATCACGTGCTCACAAACAATGCTCAGTTTGAAACTTAAAACTTGAAAGGTTTGACCAAGTTTTGACTTGTTAGTATATGATCTCGGATCAGAAATTTTATGATTTGGTTAGCTCCGTTAGGTGATTTGAGAATTAGGAGCGTGGTCGAAATGTATTTTTGAGGTCCGTGGAAGGTTTAGGCTTGAATTGGCAAAATTGAGATTTTGGCGTTTTCCGGTTGATAGGTGAGATTTTGATATAGGGGTCGGAATGGAATTCCGGAAGTTGGAGTAGGTCCGTTGTGTCATTTGTGACGTGTGTGCAAAATTTCAGGTCATTCGGACGAGGTTTGGTAGACCTTTTGATTGAAAGCGGAATTTGGAAGTTCTTGGAATTCATAGGCTTGAATCCGATGTCATTTTGGTGTTTTGATGTTTTTTTGAGCGTTCTGAAGGTTGGGACAAGTTTGAATGAGGTTATGGGATATGTTGCCATATTGGGTTGAGGTCCCGAGGGCCTCGGGTGAGTTTCGTATGGTTAAACAGATCAATTTGGAGTTTGGACTTGGCAGTTTTTGCTGGTTTTTGTTGCAGACGATTTGTTCTTCGCCTTCGCGGTCAGGGACTCGCATTAGCGAAGGGTGTTCTTTGAGGCGTCGAATTTTGTCTTCGCATTCGCACTTCGCGTGTCGCGTTCGCGATGTTTTGATGCTGTGATTCTCCGCGTTCGCGAGGCTTATGTCGCGTTCTCATAGAGGAAGAGGAGTAGCTGGGTTCCCAAGGTGATTGTCCTACGCGTTCGCGTAGTAGGAGTCGCGTTCGCAAAGTGTTGAGTCAGCTATGCATCGCGTTTGCAAGAGGGTTCTCGCGTTCGCATAGAAGGAATTGCGGCCTGTGAAGCGGTGTGCTTCGCGAACGCGAGGGATATGCCCGTTCGCGATGAAGAAATAACTGGGTAGACAGTTTATATTTTAAAATCGAGAGTTTAAGTCCTATATCCTGAAAACCATTGGAGAGCTCGGGAGAAGGTGATCTTTTAGGAGATTTTCAGTGGAGCTATTGGGGTAAGTATTCTTCACTCATATTTGGTTTAATTCCATGATTTAGTCTTGAATTTCATCATTTAATTTGAGAAATTAGAGTGGAAATTGGGGAAAAATGGAAGAAAAGTTTGAGAATTCTTTTGGTATGTATGAACTCGTGAGAGTGTAAGGAATCTAGTCTTGTGATTTTTATCGGATTTCGAGACGTGAGCCCGGGGGCCGGGTTTGAGCAATTTCGGGATTTTGGATGTAAATTGGATATTTTCGAGTGGTCTTTGTTCCCTTAGTATATTAATGGTTATGTACTTATTTTGGTTAGATTTGGAGCATCCGGAGGTCATTTCTAGAGGGCAAAGGCATCACGGGCTAGAGTTTGGACCGGATAGAGGTAAGTAATGATTGTAAATATTGTTCTAAGGGTATGCAACCCCGGATTTCACATCGTTGTGCTACATTGAGGTGACGCACATGCTAGATGACAAGCGTGGGATCGTGCACCGTTGGGAATTGTGACTTGGTCCATCCCGTACGACTATTATGTCGCGTATTTTACTTGAGAAATATTTGATATGTTATATTTTGGAAATATTGTTGCGTTTGGGGCTAAATGTCGTGTCTGGGTCTTGTGCCGATTGTTTGGACCCTTAGGGGCTTTTACTACTATTTTAGCTAACGTTTAGACTCAGTCATGCTATATTTTCTTACTGTTTTCATAACTCGGTTTAATTCACTCCTTTGATTTCATAAAATGAGTTTTGAGCAGAGTACTTGTTTTACTGTCAGCCCGAGGGGCTTGAGTGAGATCTGACTGAGTAAGGCCGAGGGCCTGTGTTGTGAGGTTATAATGGGATCGGGCTGCACGCCGCAGCATGTGGTACCGATTGGTGATAAATGAGAGGCCGAGGGCCTGATTTATTATGCAACGAGGTGTCTTGTGATTGATACGAGGCCGAGAGACTGTTTGATTATGCTACGAGATGGCTTCATATTGCGTTTGGGCCGTAAGGGGCCCCTCCAGGAGTCTGTATACCCCCAGCGAGCGCGGGTACCCAGTGTGGTGATCCTGTTTATTATGTGAGGCCGAGGGCCAGATTGATTATGCCACGAGATGGCTTGTTATTGTGCTTGGGCCGTAAGGGGCCCCTCCCGGAGTCTGTACACCCCCAGTGAGCCTGGGTACCCATTGTGTATGATGTGTTGTAGCCCGAGGGGCTGTTGTTGTTTCATATTGAAGCCCGAAGGGCTGTTCTTGATCTATGTTTCCCGAGGGGCGGTTCTTGATTCATGTTATGCCCGAGGGGCTGGTTCTGTTGATATTATGCCCGAGGGGCGATTTACGGTACATGTTTTGCCCGAGGGGCTATTTACGTTTCTATCATTTTTACTCACTGATTTTATCACTCGTTTTGAAACTATTGAAAGTTGTTTTAAAAGGTTCTGAAACTAAGCTTGATTTACGAAACAAATGATTTCTGTACTGTTTTGGAAATGTACTGAATTTGCGCGTTATGACGTGGCTTACATGTTTTCTTACTGCTCAGCTTTCATTTACTTTTATTACTTACTGAGTTGGAGTACTCACATTACTCCCTGTACCTTATGTGCAGATTCAGGTATTATTTTGAACCTGGTAGCGGGTGTTGGTTGCTCAGTGGCAATGTCATCGGAGTTAGCGAGATAGCTGCCTGGCGTACGTAGTGCTTCTTTTCTTCTTCTTGTCTTCCTTACACTGTATTTTGTACATTTTTAAACTCTTAGCTGTATTCAGACCTTAGTAGATGCTCGTGACTTGTGACTCCCCGAAGGCGGGCTGTGTTTTGTTTTCCACAGTTGATATATTTCACTTTATTTTGGGGTTTATCATTATTAATGACTTGATTATGAATCATTATATCTGTTAATTAAACTTGGGGTTTGTATCGGCTGGCCTTGTCTTCACGAGAGGCGCCATCACGACTGGGTCTGGGTTTAGGGTCGTGACAAGTTGGTATCAGAGCCTAGGTTACATAGGTCTCACAAGTCATGAACAGGTTTAGTAAAGTCTCGCGGATCGGTACGGAGACGTCTGTATTTATCCTCGAGAGACTGCAGAACTGTCACGCCCCAACCCCGGGAGGCGCGACCGACGCTTAATCGAGTGAACCCAACTGAGCAAGCCTTATTAACACTTTCTACCCCACTAAATACGATTAAGGAAACCATGCTCTTGTTTATTTAGACAATAGCAAAAATCGAACATTCACATTGTTAATTCATTTTTATATCACAAACCTTAAACCATGGTTATGTTTTCAAGATTGCATACAATTATAGTTTAGAAGAACTAGAGTTTAGGATTACTACACAGTTAATTGACCCATCCAACACCCGTACACAACCCACACAAATGTCTACGGAGCCTATACAGACATAAAAGACAATTATGACAACGCCGACAACAAGGCCCGGGCTATACCTCAAAAGTGGAAGTCTACAACAAAACATGTACAACATAACCCCCTTGAAGGAAAAAGGGGCTCACCAATACTTTGAGAGGAGGACACTCCGCTACATGCGATTGGCACTGTCCGCTATAGAGCCACCTACATTCATTTAAAAATGTAGCGCCCCCGGCAAAAGGGACGTTAGTACCATGGAATAGTACTAGTATGTATAACTAAACACCATCTAGATAGAAATAACTATCATACAAGAATAAGGAAATCACAAGTATAACTCAAGAGCTTTAAACGATCACCACATCATCAAATAAAAGAATCATACAACTTTCACATAATTTTCCATTGCTTTTAGTTTGGGGCATTTCATACTGTTCATCATAGTTCGCAATACCACCGCTATCTTGAGCGGAGTCGGATCACGACCCGATCGTCTAGGTTTCCTTGTTTGAGACATATACCTCAATCACAACCTCATTCTCTTTTTCCGTAATTCAATATCAGCACAATACCACCATGTGTGCGGCATGGCATCCGATCACGGCCCAATCGGCTAGGCCGCCTTACCAAGGCATTGTTCCTTTCTTATTAATCATCTCGTTTCAATCTTTATTTCACATATATCAATTCATAGGCACTTGGGGCCACAATTATCACATCATTCTTGGCACTAGGCCACATTTCACATCATTTCCAATTTCAATGTTAGTCTTGCAATTTAGGATAATAGATGCACACAAGAGCAATTTAAGTTGAAAGCATAGATAAGATTTCACATAGATGGCACAAAAATCGCAGTTTCAATCTTGATTTGAGGTCTAGGCATTTCAATACATGATTCACATTCTTCGCAACTTTTTAAATTATCAAGAATAGTACATCGATCATATTAAGACACACCTTTCACATATATAAAGTTGCAACACCAATTCATGTGAAATTAACAATCAATACATCAATCCAACTTTAATCTTACCGCATTTACACAATCACCAACGGAGCTAAATTTCTAAAAAGAGGGGGTTTTAGCCATACATACCTCAATAAAGCTTTCCTTAAATTCTTACAAAATTCTGGGACTCTTAGCAACTTCAATCTATTTATGGGAATTACAAATTGAACCAAGAATTAGAGACATGATTAAGATTCTCTCTCTTTTGAGCATATTATCAAGTACTAAGTGTGCATTGCGATTTTAGGACCCTTTTATGAGAGATTTTCTTCAATATTATACTCCAATTGCTATCTTTTTAGTTCACAACCTCCCCATACCCTATTATCTTCTATGCATGCATGAAAAATCCATTTTTATGCCCATGAACCCACAAGCTAATTACTCATTCTACTGTGAATTTCGAAACCAAGGGTTAGGGCTCAAGTTCTTACCTCTCGGGGTGAAGGCCTAGTAGCTGTACTTGAAATTCTTCAAGGGTGGGGACTTGATGAAGATCTCTCTCTCTCTCTCTCTCTCTCTAGAACTTCCTCTCTCACTCTATTTGCAGTAAAATAACATAAAAATGGTCAAATGGGGTGTTTTTAATGGGATAGGGTCAGGTTTTAAAAGTTAATAAATAGGAGCCCCGACATAGTCTGCGATCACATATGCGATCACATAATGGACATACAGCCCGTAGAAGGGACCGCAAAAATGGCTTCAAAGACCTGAACAAACTGCCTGGGTAGGTGACAAGAATGCGCTCTGTATACCTGTTATGCGGTCGCATAATGCACCGCAGAACTGCCCCTCACAAAATTTCAAGAGGATTATGCGATGACTATGCGGCCCGCATATTGGTTATGCGATCGCATAATGGGCCGCATAGTTGACCTCAAAATTAACCATCAAACTGTCTGACTCTGAGGCGACTATGTGGTCCTCATAGCTATTATGCGACCGCATAATAGACCGCATAAACGCTCTTTTCTAGAAAATATTATTCCTTAACTTTCTAACACATATTCCTAACTTGGCACTACAAGCTTTCGAGTTTTGAGTAGAAATTTTCACGGGGCCTTACATCCCCCCCCCCCCCACTTAGGATCATTCATCCTCGAATGAGGATCAAGGTTCACTCATTAGCAATCTTTATGCAACCTCAGCTTTTCACAATTATGAAACGTATCAACAGCACCAAATTTGGCTAACTCCCTAAATTTCCAAAAATTTTGCTAGAGTTTCCTTTGTATCTAGGCCTATCCACCTGTCAAAGAGCCCCAGAAACATATCCTAACAGCATATACATATTCCATGGACATAACATAACCTGTACAATACTAACCATGGCCGCATAGGCAACATATAACCCAAAACAAAATAGGACAGTTTTATATAGATCAAATCAAAAGATACAGAGTTCATAGGAACCAAATGCGTAAAAGATATTACATGGCTATACAAACAAATGTGGGTACTTCCTTCTCATTTCTTCCTCGGCTTCCCAAGTGGCTTCCTCAAGCTGCTGGTGCCGCCACAACACCTTTATGGAGGCAATTTCCTTGTTTCTCAATTTCCGGACTAGCCTGTCAAGAATGGCAACTGGAACTTCTTTATATGTCAGTTCTTCATTAACCTCAATAGTTTCAACTGGCACAATAGTGGACGGATCTCCCACTACCTTCTTCAACATAGACACATGGAAGACTGGGTGTAGCAATGACATCTCGGGTGGCAGCTCGAGCTTGTATGCCACCTGACCAATCCTCTGAATGATTCTGTACGGTCCGACATACCTTGGACTCAATTTTTCTTTCTTCCCAAACCGCATGATACCCTTCATGGGGGAAACCTTCAAAAATACCCAATCATCTTATTTGAACTCCAAATCTCTATGACGAACGTTCGAATAAGACTTTTGGCGACTCTGAAAAGTTTTCAACCTTTCCTTAATAATTTTGACTTTCTCCATGGCCTGGTGCACAAGGTCCGGCCCTATCAATTCAGCTTCTCCAACCTCGAACCACCCAATGGGAGACCTACATCTCCTACCATACAATTTCTCAAATAGTTCCATCTGGATACTAGCGTGGAAGCTGTTGTTATAGGCAAATTCTATGAGTGGCAAATGGTCATCCCAACTGCCATTGAAATCGAGAGCATAAGCACGCAACATGTCCTCGAGCGTCTGAATGGTCCGCTCTGCTTGCTTGTCAGTCTGAGGGTGAAAAGCTGTGCTAATTACCTGCGTGCCCAAACCTTGCTGAAATTTCTTCCAAAAGTTGGCCGTGAACTGAGCCCCTCAATCTGAAATGATTGAGACTGGAGTACTATGCAACCTGACTATTTCCTTGATTACAACTGAGCATACTATTCCGCTGTGTTGGTAGATTTGATTGGCAAGAAGTGCGCTGATTTCGTGAGTCGATCCACGATCACCCAAATTGAGTTGAACTTGCGCGGAGTGCGTGCTAATCCTACCACAAAATCCATGTTGATCATCTCCCATTTCCACATTGGAATTTCTATGCTTTGAGCCAATCCACCGGGCCTTTGATGTTCGGCCTTCACTTGTTGACAGTTCGGACATCTTGCCACAAAGTCCGCCACCTCCTTTTTTATGTTGTTCCACCAATAAACTTCCTTGAGATCATGAAACATTTTTGTAGAACCTGGGTGCACAGAATACCTGGATGTGTGAGCTTCTTCCATGATCCTTTCCGAAGACCGTCAATATCCGGAACACATAGGCGGCCTTGGTACCGTAGGGTACCATCATCCATGCCAAAGGAGAAAACTGTGGTCTTGTGTTTATGAATCCCCTCTTTCAGTTGTGCTAATAATGGATCGTTGAATTGCTTCTCTTTCACCTCCGCCACAAGCGACGATTCATCCCTATTCTGCACAATTATCCCTCCTTTATTAGAGTCCGCAAGGTGAACTCCCAAACTAGCCAATTGATGAACCTCCCGGGCCAACGGCCTTTGATACGCCTTCAAATGAGCCAAACTTCCCATAGATTTTTGACTAAGAGCGTCCGCCACAACGTTAGCCTTTCCCGGGTGATAGAGAATATCAATGTCATAGTCCTTGAGTAACTCTAGCCATTTTCTTTGTCTCAGATTCAACTCCTTTTGCTTGAAAATATATTGAAGGCTCTTGTGGTCCGTAAACACATCCACATGGACCCCATACAAATAATGTCGCCAAATCTTTAGTGCGAACACCACTACCGCAAGCTCTAAGTCATGGGTTGGATAGTTGTTTTCATGATTCTTGAGTTGCCTAGAAGCGTAGGCTATAACCTTGCCGTGTGCATTAACACACACCCAAGACCGATTCTTGAAGCATCACAATACACCACAAATCCCTCTGTACCCTCTGGAAGGGTTAATACCGGTGCTGAATTCAATCTTTATTTCAATTCCTGGAAGCTCCTTTCACAAGCATCGGACGACTGGAACTTAACTGCTTTCTGCGTCAATTTAGTCAAGGGAGAGGAAAGAGTAGAAAATCCCTCCACAAACCTTCTGTAGTACCCGGCCAAACCCAAGAAACTGCGAATCTCTGTTGGAGTGGTAGGTCTAGGCGAATTCTTTACTGCTGCAATCTTTTGAGGATCAACCATAATTCTTTCCCTGGAGATGACATGACCCAAGAACGCGACAGATTCAAGCCAAAATTCACATTTCAAAAATTTTGCATACAGTTGATGTTGCGGAAGAGTCTGCAGAACTGCCTTGAGTATGTTAGCATGATCCTCTCGACTTCGGGAATCCACAAGAATATCGTCAATGAACACTATCACAAAGGAGTCTAGAAAAGGCTTGAAGACTCGATTCATAAGATCCATAAAGGCTGCTGGGGCATTTGTTAGCCCGAAAGACATAACCAGAAATCCAAAGTGTCCATATCGAGTCCTGAAGGCTGTTTTTGGAATATCCTGCTCCCTTATCTTCAAATGATGATACCCGGACCGCAAGTCAATTTTTGAAAAACACGTAGCACCTTGCAATATATCAAACAATTCATCTATTCTTGGTAGAGGTATTTATTTTTGATTGTGACTTTGTTAAGTTGTTGGTAGTCAATACACATCCGAAGCGACCCATCTTTCATCCTTACAAACAAAACTGGTGCGCCCCATGGTGACACACTTGGTCGGATGAAACCCTTCTCTAGCAAATCCTTCAATTGTTCCTTTAGCTCTTTCAATTCTGGCGGTGCCATTCTGTGAGGTGGAATTGATATAGGTTGCGTGCCTGGCATCACATCGATTCCAAAATCAATCTCCCTGTCTGGTGGGATCCCAGGGAACTCATCTAGAAAGACATCTGGAAATTCATTCACAACTGGCACGGACTCAAGGCTAGGTGCCTCGGCATCTGCGTCCGTAACCCGAACTAAATTATAGATACACCCCTTCTTGATCATCTTCGCGGCCTTAAGGTAAGAAATAAACCGACCTTTAGGCACTACATTATCTCCCTTCCATTCAACAACGTGCTCATTAGGAAACTCAAGCCTCATAGTTCTAGTCCGACAATCAAGCTTGGAAAAACATGAATAAAGCCAATCCATTCCCATTATTACATCAAAATCGACCATCACCAATTCAATAAGATTGGACATGGTATCCCTACCATGCACCGTGACAACAGAACCTTTATAAACTCGAGCAACCGTAATTGACTCACCAACCGGAGTACACACCGAGAACGGCTCATGAAGCTGATCTGGTTCTATCCTAAATTCCATAGCAACATAAGGGGTAACGTAGGACAAGGTGGAACCGGGGTCAATAAGTGCATATACATCATGAGATTGGACAGTCAAAATACCTGTAACAACATCTAGAGAAGCCTCTGTAGTCTGGCGACCACTTATAGAATAGAACCGGCTGGGTCCTCCCGAACTCTGCGCACCACCCCCTAGCTGCACCACGTCCCGCGGGTGCTGGGGTACCTCGAGCTGGAGAGGGGGCTGAAGACGTAGCAGCTGTTGGGATGGCTGGCAGTGTTGTGCCCCTGCCCGCTCCTTGGCGGGATACACAACAATGCCTCTGAATATGACCCCTCATCCCACATCCATAGCATACGGGTAACTCCATGTAGCAAATCCCTGAGTGCATCTTCCCATACCTGGGGCACGGGGACCTCTGCTGCTGCTGAGATCTCTCCTTACCGACCCTGCTGGTGGGATCCCCTGTTGCGTAGTAGAAGTCGTACGCGTTCGCGTCCTACGCGTTCGCGTAGTAGAAGTCGTGTTTGCAAGGTGTTGAGTCAGCTGTGCATCGCATTTGCAAGAGGGTTCTCGCGTTCGCATAGAAGTAATTCCAATCTGTGAAGCGGTGTGCTTTGCGAACGCGAGGGATATGCCCGTTCGCGATGAAGAAATAACTGGGCAGACAGTTTATATTTTAAAATCGAGGGTTTAAGTCCTATATCATGAAAGCCACTGGAGAGCTCGAGAGAAGGTGATCTTTGAGGAGATTTTCGGTGGAGCTATTGGGGTAAGTATTCTTCACTCATATTTGGTTTAATTCCATGATTTAGTCTTGAATTTCATCATTTAATTGGAGAAATTAGAGTGGAAATTGGGGAAAAATGGAAGAAAAGTTAGAGAATTCTTTTGGGGATTTGAATGGGCATTTGATGTCCAATTTGGATGTTCTTGGTATGTATGAACTCGTGAGAGTGTAAGGAATCTAGTCTTATAATCTTAATCAGATTCCGAGACGTGGGCCCGGGGGCCGGGTTTGAGCAATTTCAGGATTTTGGATGTAAATTGGATATTTTCGAGTGGGCTTTGTTCCCTTAGCATATTAATGGTTATGTACTGATTTTGGTTAGATTTGGAGCATCCGGAGGTCATTTTGAGAGGGCAAAGGCATCGCGGGCTAGAGTTTGGACCGGATAGAGGTAAGTAATGATTGTAAATACTGTTCCGAGAGAATGCAACCCCGGATTTCACTTCGTTGTGCTACCTTGAGGTGACACACACGCTAGATGACGAGCGTGGGGTCGTGCACCTTTGGGAATTGTGACTTGGTCCATCCCGTACGACTATTAAGTCGCGTATTTTACTTGAGAACTATTTGATATTGTTATATTTTGGAAATATTGTTGCGTTTGGGGCTAAATGCCGTGTCTGGGCCTTGTGCCGAATGTTTGGACCCTTAGGGGCTTTTACTACTATTTTTACCCCACTATTTTAGCTAACGTTTACACTCAGTCATGCTATTTTCTTACTGTTTTCATAACTCGATTTTATTCACTCCTTTGATTTCATAAAATGATTTTTGAGCTGAGTACTTGTTTTACTGTCAGCCCGAGGGGCTTGGGTAAGATCTGACTGAGTAAGGCCGAGGGCTTGTGTTGTGAGGTTATCATGGGATCGGGCTGCGCGCCGCAATATGTGGTACCGATTGGTGATATATGAGAGGCCGATGGCCAGATTTATTAAGCCACGAGGTGGCTTGTGATTTATACGAGGCCGAGAGCCTGTTTGATTACGCCACGAGATGGCTTGATATTAACCGTGGGCCGTAAGGGGCCCCTCCAAGAGTCTGTACACCCCCAGTGAGCGCGGGTACCCAGTATGGTGATCCTGTTTATTATGTGAGGCCGAGGGCCAAATTGATTATTCCACGAGATGGCTTGTTATTGCGCTTGGGCTGTAAGGGGCCCCTCCCGGAGTCTGTACACCCCCAGTGAGCGCAGGTACCCAGTGTGTATGATGTGTTGTAACCTGAGGGGCTATTGTTGTTTCATATTGAAGCTCGAGGGGCTGTTCTTGATCTATGTTGCCCAAGGGGCGATTCGTGATTCATGTTATGCCCGAGGGGCTGATTACGAGTGATTGTGAGGTAGCCCGAGGGGTTGGTTCTGCTGATATTATGCCCGAGGGGCGGTTTATGGTACATGTTTTGCCCGAGGCTGTGTTTACGTTTCAATCATTTTTACTCAATGATGTTATCACTCGTTTTGAAACTATTGAAAGTTTTTTTTAAAAGGTTTTACTAAAACTGAGCTTGATTTATGAAGTAAATGATTTCTGTACTGTTTTGGAAATGTACTGTATTTGCTATAGCGTTATGACGTGGCTTACGTGTTTTCTTACTACTCAGCTTTCATTTACTTTTATTACTTACTAAGTTGGCCTACTCATATTACTCCAGGCACCTTGTATGCACCTTGTATTATTTTGAACTCAGTATTGGTTGCTCAGTGGCAGAGTCATCGGAGTTAGCGAGGTAGCTGCCCGACGTTCGCAGCACTGCTTTTCTCCCTCTTGTCTTCCTTAGGCTGTATTTAGTACATTTTTAGACTCTTAGTTGTATTCAGACCTTAGTAGATGCTCGTGACTTGTGACATCCCGATGTCGTGCTATGTTTTGTTTTCGCAATTGATATATTTTAGTTTATTTTGGGGTTTATCATTATTAGTGACTTGACTATGAATCATTATATCTGTTAATTAAACTTGGGGTTTGTATCGGTTGGCCTTGTTTTCACAAGAGGTGCCATCACGACCGGGTCTGGGTGTAGGGTCGTGACAGTGACTAATACTTTCCTTATTCACCATGAGACTGCTTGTAAATTGATACTTTCCTTATTTCTATTACTCACTTGATTATATGATGTTATGCCCTGTTAATTTACTGAACCATGCATTATTTATTCTGTGATTGATTTCTTTCCTTATTCACATATGTTTGATTACTTCCCTTATTTGTTCTCTTAGCTGAACACTATTTAAACCCTTCTCCCCTTCCCCTTAAGACAACTCTCGAACTCTCCTATTCTCACTACTAAAACTTAAGCTCTCTCTCTTGCTCCTATTCTGGTTTCTGCACTAAGTGACTATTATTTGGCCGGCTGAAAGCCAAGGCCAAATTACTCTGGAACTTAATTGTTACTGCATCTTTACTTTCTTTCTTCCCAACTGGTATGCCCTAACCTTTGCAATTTCCTTCTCTATGCTTTGTTTGATTAATCTGTTTTAATTCCTAGAATGATTGTGTCCTTTATCTGGTAATTTGATAATACTGTTAACTTAAGACTAAGGCATTTAGAATAACAGGAATCCTCTCATAAATTAGTTTAAGGCTTGATTTGTTTGTCAGTTTTATACCCGTTCTGAACTATGAGCATGTAATCAAATATTTTTGTGCTTAATTCATATGTCCTGTCTGTTTAATTCAAGTGTTTATGTCTCTGTGTTTAATCCATGAATGTTTTAATACTAGCATGAGTATCTAGCTTAAGTAGATGTCACCATGTTTAAACTGTATGCTGAACCTAAACCTTGTTTGTTTCTTGGAGCAGTTCTACCTGCAACTCTGTACTCTGAACTCTCTCTCTCTTCTGAAATTGAACTATTTCAAAACATGCCCTTACCCTTTATGCACTGGTTTTCTAAACTCCTACTCTTATTCATTTAGGTTCTCACCACCCCCTTGAGACTCCTTTGAACTCTAACAAATTGGGGCTGCCTAGGGTCCTTGAGACTCCTTTGAACTCACACATTGGGGTTGGTTTTCCAATCTTTTATGAACTTTGTGCTGAATGTGTGGTTCTGGTGTGAGCATTGCCCGGGGTCCCTGAGACTCTTTGGGAACTTTGACACACTGGAAGCCTGGTTTAATGTGCTGTGAATGGGATCACTGCTATGCTTCAAAGTTCTGGTGTTTGAAGACCTGGTTCCCAGGTTTAAATTGGGCCTATGAAGGCTCCCTATAGTTTAATTATTACTATTATGTAATTCATTCATTATGGGCTGTAATAATCTCTGTAATAACAGAGTTGGGGGTTAATTAGTAAAACCTGGGGCGGTCTATTCTTATATCTTTTATTTAAATTGGGTAGAAATCCTCCCAATAGGACTTAACTATGTTGATTGAATTATGTGGATACTGCATTCTTTTTAGAGATCCTACCTATAGGATTTATAGGATTTTTCATGATCATTTGCATGCTAGAAACCTTGTTTATAGGACTTCACGTTTGATTCTTCATTAGGAATAATGTTCATAGGATTTACCCATATTTTCAACTCAATGTGCATTAGTGACCATGCCTATAAGTCTTTGTTTGTTTGAGTCAATTATACTTCATGGCAATCTGTTAATTTCTGTCTAAATACGCTTAACACATATCATGCCTATAGGAATAAAAATCGATTTCAAACCTAGAAATCGTGCTTATAGGATTTAAAACTATTAGAAATCACGCCTATAGGGTGAAATCAGTTCTGAAACATAGAAATCCTGCTTATAGTAGTTTAAATAAAGTCAGTAATTCAAAATCCTGCCTATAGGGGTTTTAATTAATTTAGTAATTATAAAGCATGTCTATAGGATCTAAAAGGAATAAAACTGGCTTTATGAGTTAAAATCAGTGCTACACTTAGAAATCATGCCTATAGGTCTGTCATTGACAAACTCGTACAAATCATGCCCATAGGATCTTGTTAGTCTATTCTAAATTCAAGCACTCTTGTAAATCACTTAGGCAACAAATCCACAGGACTCACTAATGATTCTGGGTTTAAAACTATGACATACTACTGCCTGAAAGCCCAGATCCATGCTGGATAAAATCAGTAGGCAAACGAATAGGTCTTGATGCTAGCCTTAATAAAACTGCCTTTATACCATGTTTTCTTGCATAGATATCCTGCCTATAGGATTTTCTAAATTAATAAGTTTGCTAGTTCAATTGCGTGCTTTTTTGCTTATGTGTGGAGGTTAATATGAGCCTATACTTGCTCTTTATTTGATAGTCCTATTTGCTTTTGTGTGTCGCCTAGATTTCACATTTTTAAGTAACATAGGTTGGTCTAGAACCATCCCAAATAGAGGTCCTAATACCTCCAGGACCATAGGTAAGGGACAGGTAGTGCAGTAGGGTACGATTTAGAATCAATTAGTGCGCTTAAATAAAAACTTGAAGATAATAATTTGGTAGTAAAGAAAATCATCGCCCGTGCGCTAATGCTATGAGTATAACCCTCGACTTGAGGGAGTTGCAAGCATTGCATGGAATGATCCTATAGGCTAAAAAACGTAGGACCCCCCTACACTCCTGTTTGAAATAAACTGAATTCTGTATTTTTTCAAATTGTTTTCTTCCCCTTTAAGACTAATTCGCTTAATTTAAGTACAGTCGGGACCCACCGTTGTGGACCTCGAGGGGTGCCTAACACCTTCTCCTTAAGGTAATTTCGAGCCCTTACCCAATCTCTGGTGATGTAGACCGGTTATTTGAGTTAATTGCTCTGGATGCCCTAACGCACCTTAAATTCATTAGGTGGCGACTCTTTCAAATACAATTCCCTACCCTCATGGAAAGGAGTTTTCCCATAAATGTCGAAACCCGATTTCGCGAGGAAAAGGGGGCGCGATAGCATGGCGACTCTGCTGGCGATACCTTTAGGCTCTTACCATAACGAACTTGTTTGTGAATTAGTCTTTAAGCATGTCTTTATTATCCCGTTAATACTTGTACACCCATTCCCCTTGCACTCTATGTGAATTTATTCGCCTATCTTCATTCATTTATCTTCCCTGTTTTATCACTCTTACTATGGAAACTAACTTGTCTCCTTGTTTTCTTTCTTAAAATGTCGTTACAATTATTAAATACCGTATTCTCACTACTAAAACTTAAGCTCTCTCTCTTGCTCCTATTCTGGTTTCTGCACTAAGTGACTATTATTTGGCCGGCTGAAAGCCAAGGCCAAATTACTCTGGAACTTAATTGTTACTGCATCTTTACTTTCTTTCTTCCCAACTGGTATGCCCTAACCTTTGCAATTTCCTTCTCTATGCTTTGTTTGATTAA